>NC_133289.1:16010138-16050864 GCF_005239225.2 Populus alba | reverse complement strand
GAGAATCTGACTAAAAAGGACTCTGTTTGTCAGATTTTTTTAAGAAAACTAGATGGGAAGCCTATCCCCGACCTTTATAGAGGGTGTTTAAGCCGTTGTTGGATGTAAAACCCATGTAAATGAAGATGTGATTTAGCCACAATCACAACTACAATTTATTTAAGCCTTATTTTGTAATGAGAAATTGTGTCTTTTGGTTTTTATTAATAACATAATATTTTGTGTTTTGTTGTTTCTTAGATTTGTTTAAATGTGTTTTAGGTTTGTTAGTAGTTGTTGTCTTTCAGGTGATATCTTATATACTCTATCTTTTTATCTTAGAACATTGAGAGACAATGTTTCATTTTGGTTAGAGGGGGGAGTAGTAGTTGACAACCATTTTGTTAACTAAACTCACTTTTTTGTTGTTTTATTAAAACCATTTGACAGAACTATTATTGTTTAGGATGACAAAGTAAAAAGGGAATTTTTTTATTGACTCTTTTGAGATGTATCCTACTAAACATTTTCCAATGATTATTTGCAACATTCATAACAAGGTTTTATCATACTTCTTGAAATATACTCATTTAACAAGTATTCTTAAACCTTTATTTTCACAAACACACTTTAAGATATGATTGTGGGTTGCATTATTTGATTATTACATTATTTTATGTTTTTTTTGTTAAATGTATTAACTAAGGAAAATAGATAGTATATAATTTTCAAATATATATATTAATGATAATAAAAACATAGATAAGTTTGGTTTTTGTAGCTTCTCTAAGCTAAGTAATTAAGCCTGGATGGGTGTTTTAACACCTAATACCCTAAAGTCAACTGACTTGGGAGCTTTTTTGGACAATAAAAATCAATGATGTTACCTACGAGAAATTTAATAATCTTTCAATTTATGATAATATAATAAATAAATTGTTTCAAAAATAACAATATTTGAAATGTATATACTTATTAAATAAAAGATCTCAGTTTCATTATAGTTAAATAATAAATAATTATATATTTATGTAATTTCTATTTTTGTCAAATAAATATAATATATTTATATAAATAAAATTTAATACCACGTGTAACCAACTAATTACCTATAAATCATATGCATAATCACTTTTCTCATCTAATTTGGATTGTCTTCAGCTGCTGAACCATTTCCTTGTGTCTCAAATCATCACCTGGATGCTGCAAGTTATTCACCCGTAAAAAAGACAGTGTGCTAGACTAGCAAAGGCTAATCATAAACTCCACCTACGCTTAGGATGAGCTAAGAGAGGAGAGACTTCCTCTACTGTAATTCAAAATCCAAAGGTCTCATAGTCTCAAAAAGAAAAATATAATAAATTGAAAATTATAAAAAAATTGCGTGGACACATTATTTATTAGCACAATAAATGTAAGGCAAGAATCCAAATTAGATTTGAAATGCACAGCTGTTTCCTCAAGTACAGGCTGTGGCTGCATTAAAGGAGAGAAAGAAATTTCATATTGGTTAAATAATTGGAGTATTAGGGCAACAAACATTAATGGCTGATGTTACTAATGTCACGAGAACGGTTGGGGACAGTATTCTAGTTTTATTTCTAACATGACCTCATGTGATTGTCCCTACATATTTATGTTTCGAGTCCATTACCCCTAATGCCTACTTTCTTAACTAGCAATTTGTCTTTGCTACAAGAGCCTGGATTCTCGATCAGACAGATTGACAAAGTATAAATATAGTTCCCTTAGAAACAGCAGTAATGATGTCGGAGTATTTTTAGGTGAAGTTATTTATTATATATTTATTTATTTTCATTTCTACTTAATTTAGAAAGATTTTTTATGATGTGTTTTTTTATTCTTTCTATGTAGTTTAAAAATTTTATTTTTTCTTATTTAGTTTAGTAATTTTATATTTTTTTTTCCTATTCCATTTAGACCTAGACTAGTATACTCGTATGGTTATTTAGTTTGTATTTCAAGAGACTAAGCTAAATAGAAATATTCAATGATAAAATTTTGAATTAATATATATTTTCATGTTGTGATCTTATGCGGTAGAATTTTGTATTGCTTCTGCTTGTTATCTTTTTTTTTTATGTATATATTTTTTCTGTCTACATCATTTGGTATATAAGCTTTTGTCAATTGGTATTACAATTTAACGATTCCTTAGTGGTTAGTTGCTATGTATTGTTGAATAATTATGGTTGAAAGAGGTGATCATAAAACATAACATGCATGTATAGCATGGGATGAAGAGGTTCCCTCACAAAAAAGAGTCGTCAAAGGAATTAGTGTTAGAAGAAATATAGATATAAATTGTAGAATTAACCCATTAACTGACGTTGATAAACTTGCAGAGACAAGTTGAAAAATTATTAAGTCAATTAATAGAGATGAAGAAGAAAAAATTGGAGATGAGTGATCATGAATTCATAGCTAATTTTGAGAACCTATTTAAAATGCATGATAAATGAGGTAGCTTCTTGATTGATAAGAGTATTATGCAAATATTGGTGATCCATTTATAATGAGATATATGTGGATTTGTTTTCTCCATCAATTTATAATATTTATTTTAATGATAATTATGTTGACAATGATAACATAAAAATGACAACAATGACTATGATGATGTCATCAATATTACCCTCATTAATAAGTTAGAGTAGTTGCAAAAAGAACATGGAAAGTGATCCACATAAAAAAATTGATTTATGGTTATGCGGATCCATTTTTTTTTTTACAAGTTTACTATTATCACATAGATAGATTTAATTCAAATGTTATATGGATACATCATTTGTTGATGAAGCAAGTTAGAGGTTTGCGATTCATTACTCTACAAGCTAGTGGAAAAGAAATTATTTGTCAATTGATGTTTTTCAAGTTAGTATCTAAAATTGTTATACAATTGAAGTGAAGAAAGAGAAGATGTTGGAGAGTATTGATTGGACATCCATAAGATAGATATAAGAAACAATTTGAACATGAGTTTTATTTTTTCCAACTTGGGAAGATTGATAAAAGAGGGCTTTTAGGAGAAATTATTTATTTACTTAGTTATTTTTATTCATTTAGTTTAGGAAGATATTTAATTTTATAGTCCTTTTATTCTCCTATTTAGTTTAGGAAAAAAATTCATAATTATTTTTGTCTAACTCAATTTAGAAAATAATTTAGTTTAGAAATTTTATTTTTTCGTATTTAGTTTAGATTTAGGACTAGTATAAATAAATATTTTTAAGTTTGTATTTTAGGAGACTATACATGAAGAGTAAAGATTCAATATTACAATTTTTGAATTAGAATTTTTGTATGGTGATCCTATTCGGAAGAATGTTGTATTGTTTGTACTTACTATCTTTTTTTATGTTGTTTTTTTTTTTTTTCATATCAAGTATATTATCAAATGATAATTGCTTCAAGTATCTTATCAAATGATGTGGGATATTTCTTTATTTGTTCTTAAAAAATTATAATGACTATTTTTTACATTAAAAATAAATATTCACATGTCAACTAAGTAAGAATAGTAGGCATTCACTATAAAATAGGAAAAGAAAGCCTAAATTCAATAAGTTATTGGAAGAATCCAAACCAATTAGAAAAAATAAAGAATAATTGACCATGAGATTAGAAGTTGAAGTCATGATCATGAAAACTAGAAGTCATGATCGATAAGGAATAAACAATCATGGATATATTGGTGATAACACAAGATCATTCTCTAGAGACAATTAAGACAACAAGAAAGGAGAGAATCTGTCCAAGCATTGAGGAGAAAATTATGGCATTATAGTTGCTGTACAAAGTTTAGGAGTTGATTAATTCTAATTATAGAAAGTATGGATACCATTCTGTGTATAACATGTACAAATATTGCTTAGCTTTTACTCTTGTAAGGTTTTTCTATATAATGAAACTCCCAACGCAATAAACATTCATTGTGGTTTCACTACTGGTTTTAAACCTTTAGATGGTATCAGATGACTTATAGGATTAAACTCCACTCAATTCTATGGTCTTAGAAAATTCTTCGTCTACTCTCTCCTTCAACACCATGGTTCACATGGTTACCATCAAGCTATCATCCACCAACTTTCTCCTCTAGCGCAGTCAATTTGTTCCTCTACTGCAATGCCAAAAACTTTATAGATATGTTGATGGCTCTTCAATGCCCTTTGTTACCACTGATCTCATAGTCCATAATCTTTGGAATCAACTTGACCAACTAGTCATGAGCCTCTTTCTTTCCTCTCTCACAGAGGAAGCACTCTCTATAACCATTGGCCTTACAACATTAAGAGATGTCTAACACTCTCATGAGATTGCTTTTAGCCACAAATCTAAGGTCGGTAAACTTCAAATAAAAGATGAACTTCATCTCATAAAGTGTGGCTCTTGTAGTGTTTCTGAATACTCTCATTGTGATTAATTATCAGTAATGGGATGTCCAATTAAAGACACTGATAAAGTGCATTGGTATTTATGTGGTTTAGGCCATGAAGTTTCAACTTTCTCTACCATTCAACTCTTTTTAACTCCTATCCTAAGTTTTAAAGATATTGTTCCTAAAATAGAGAGCTTTGATCTTTTTTCCAGCTTCATTGATCATAATACAGGTGGTGTCTCTATGTATGTGGCTAATTCCTGCCTTGCACCTTCCAACTGAACTGAAAAATCAAACAACTATCAAAACAAATATAAAAAAGGCTAATAAAAAAGAGGTAACCGTAGCAAGCAACAATATAAATGTCTTCCTCGATGCCAAATATATCATGAAAAAGGACACTATGCCACGAATTACAAAAACAGATACACCAAATCTGATGCAAACCTTGATGAAGCTCTTGCCAACTACACCATTTGCAATGACATTACAGATTAGTATATTGATACGGGATCATCTGCCCACATGACCTTCGATGTGTCTCAACTTGATAAGGTGAACCTTACACTAGCAAGGACAAAGTTATTGTTTGTAATGGACCTTCTTTACCAATCACATATATTGGTTCTTGTTTTCCTACTCCCACTCTTCAATTAAATAATGTTCTTATGATGCCAACCTTAACAAAAAATCTATTTTTTTCAGTAAACTAACTAATGATTATCCTTTGTTTGTCTCTTTTATTAACAATGATTTTATCATACAGAATCATCAAACTCAAAAGGTGGTGGCAAGCGGTAATCATGTTGATGGTCTTTATGTATTGACATGTGGAAACTAAGTTTTCTCTATTGTCATTAGCAAACCTAATTTTTATAATTCCTTTGAATTTTGGCATGCTTGTTTAGGCCATGTCTCATCAACAATAATTTTCATGCTTAATAAAAATGGCTCTCTGTCTCTCACTTCTATATTACCGAATCCATCTCTGTGTGTTAGTAGTTAAAAGTCTAAAAGCCATAAACTTCCATTTCCAACAAATGATAGTCAATCAAAAACCATACTTGGTCCGATACATTATGACCTATAGGGTCCAACACCCATAACTTCAATCTCAGAATATCGATATTATGTTATCTTTATTGATGATCACTTATGTTTTACTTGGTTCTAACCATTAAAACACAAAACTAACTTTTACCAAACCTTCATAAAATTCCAAACTCTTGTTGAAAATTAGTTCTTGATAAAAATAAAAAACTTTCAAAGTGTTAGGGGGAAAGGAATTCATCAATACAGACTTTCATTCTCACTTAACTAAATGCGGCATTTATTATCAATTCTCTTATCCCTATACACCCTCTCAAAATGGTAGAGATGAGAGAAAACATAGGCATATCATGAAAACAAGCCTCACAATACTCTTTCATGCTACTGTCCCTCTTTATTTATGGGTTGAAGCCTTCAGTACAATAGTCTTCACAATTAATCACTTGCCCACGTCGGTCTTGAATGAGACATCTTCATTTGAAATTCTGTATGGTAAGTCTCCCATCTATGCTACATTTTGAGTTTGTGGATGCTTATGCTTTCCAAACTTGTGAGATTATGCCAAACACAAGTTTGAACCAAAAAGCCTCATTTGCATTTTTCTTGGTTACCACTCTTCCTACAAAAGGATTTCAGTGTCGTAACCCTATATCACATCGAGTATTTGTCACTCGACATGCTCAGTTTAATGAGAATGTATTCCCATTTTCTTCTTCCAATATGCAACCTTCACCTACACTCTCAGATTTTATTTTTCTTTCATGATCCCAGTTCATCAAATTCTTTTTTGCCCATCACTAACTCTTCTGCAGGTTCTCAACCTTGACCATCAGTAACTTTATCCATGCCATGTAAATCATGTGCTTTGGAGTTGAACTCATATTCGAGTTCATCAATTTCACTGCTTCATGTGCCTACTCCAATAGTAGAGCTAGTTCTAACAATAAAGATGACACCAACTCCAAATTAGAATTATGATCTTATATTAACTCATGTCAAAGCAAGCATCTCAAAATCCAAACATTACAATTATGTTTTTCAAGTTCCATCATCTTCTTTATTATCATCTCTATTAGTTAGTAAGGAACCAAAAGGATTCAAGAGTGCTACTAAGTCACCAGAATGGCTCATTACAATGAAGGATGAAATTCATGCTCTCATTCTCAATTAAACATGGGAACTAGTTCCACGACCACCTATTACTAGTTTGGTTGGATCCAAATGGGTTTTTCATGTAAAATACCATTCAGATGATTCCATTGGCAGACTCAAAGCACACTTTGTTACCAAAAGCTATACTTAACTCTATAGACTTGATTTTAATGATACCTTTAGTCCAATTGTTTAGGCCTCTACAGTTCGTATTATTCTCTTAATTGTAGTATTCTGTGGCTGGAACATACATCAACTTGATGTAAAAAAAATGCTTTCTTGTATGGTTTTCTACAACAAGAGGTTTATATGGAACAACTATCAGAATATATTGATTCCTTTAATCCAAATCATGTTTTCCGTCTCAAAAAAGCAATATATAGTTTAAAGCAAGCACTGAGAGCATGGTTCCATCGGTTCATGAATTTTTTAATCAACATTGGCTTTAATTACAGCAAAGCTGATTCCAGTTTATTTGTTCATTCAACAGCTCATTGGATCATTTATTTACTCTTATGTCGATGATACTATCATCATCGGTAACAATGTGTCTCTCATTAACACTTTCATTCATAAGCTATGGTACAAGTTCTCTATGGAGGACTTTAGCACTTTGAATTATTTCTTGGGCCTAGAAGTAACTTATTTTAAATAGGAATGTTCCTAAGCCAAGCCAAATGAAGTATGCGAGAGACCTTTTAATTCGAGCTGACCTACTTAATTCCAAGCCAATTGGAACTCCCATGATTGTCTCCCATCATTTAAATACTGATAGCCCTTTTTTTCATTCACCAACTACCTATTGATCCTTAGTTGGTGTGCTCCAATATCTCACAATTACTAGGCCGGATATTACACATGCAGTAAACTCAGTGAGTCAATTCATGCATTTCCCAAGAGAACAACATTTTCAAGCTGTAAAAAGGATCCTCAGATATGTTAAAGGAACTCTACATTTCGGTCTCAACATCAGTCCATCCACCAACCTTAACATCTCGACTTTTTTAAATGTTGATTAGGCTGGCTGTCCGGATACAAGTCGATTGACATCTAGTTATGCAATCTTTCTTGGTGACAATCTAGTTTCATAGACATCTAAAAAGCAATCCACCATATCTTAGTCTTCTACAGAATCCAAATACAGAGCATTAGCATTCACAACAGCTGAGGTCAAATGGTTGTTAAACATACTTCATGATTTACAAATTCGACTAACAGAAAAGCCCACCTTATTCTATGATAACACCAGTGCCATTTTCATGACTTGTAACCTAGTAACCCAACGATGATCTTGACACATTGACATTGATATTCATTTTATCTGAGAATTGGTATGCAATGATGTCTTGAAGATTCAACATGTGCCATCCAACTTGCAAATTGCAGATATATTCACCAAAAGTCCATCAAAACCCCTGATTATGCTTTTTAGATCCAAGTTTCACGTGTTGCCAAACATGCTTGACTTGAGGGGTGGTATTGATGACAATACATGATTATTCTATGGAGACAATCAAGACAACAATCAAGGAGAGAAGTAGTCCAAGCATTGAGGAAAAAATTATTGCATTATAATTGATGTACAAAGCTTAAGAGTTGATTAATTCTAATTATAGAATGTATAGATATCATTCCCTGCATAGCATGTACAACTATTGCTTAGCTTTTACTCTTGTAAAGTTTTTTTATACAATGAAACTCCCAATGCCATAAGCATTCGCTATGGTTTCATTACTAGTTTTGAACCTTTACAACATAAAGATAAGAGTTCACATGATTTATTAGAATACCAAGTCCTTTTAAGAACAAGAATCCACGACAAATTAAACTTTTAAATATTACAATTTAATTAGGGTTCATGATAGGATTGTTAGGAAGAAGTTGCATGTAGATATTTATTTAAATTGTATTAGAATTCATGATGTAAACTCCTTAGAAGTTATAAACAATTCGTATAGGATTAGAATTAGAAATTTATATGAAACCCAACCTCTATAACAATATAAAAATATTGTTAAGAAACGCTAATTATAACAGTGAAGCATTTGATTAAACAGCGTCAACAACTCTTAATTTAATTCTGCGGTACATAAAATTGTCTGAACTCTGGGAATCCGCAATGAGGAGTAATTTTGGGACTAGGTCAAGAGATTTTAAAAACTGAACTGATCACTTTCAATGGAGAACAGAACTGGTAAAACAAATTTGGTACAAAGTAATTTATTCAAAATATAAGTGCAAAAATTTTCAATGAACTTTAAGCCCCATTTGAAGACATGTACAAGTTGGTATTAGTTAGTTTAAAGCACTTTTTTGCTGTTGTTTTTGTACAACAAACAAGGAACTTGTACTCTTGGTCTCGTTCGATAACATTAGGTCACCCAAAACCCCCAGCTCTGGGTGCTCACACCATTCTTTTAAACCAGCTGTTTGAGGAATGTCATCTTCCATGTTTCTTCTTCCAACTAATATTAGCTCATGTTCATCCATGATGAATCTTACAATTGAAGCAGTTGCAGCTGCATCTTCTGCTATCACCTCTCTATATGCTATGTATTCTCTTTCCTTAACATCCCTCATAGCCATATAATCATGAGTTGATTCAAAGTCTTGACAGTTAATGTTGACACCTTCATTACCACCACTAACACCATTATTTGGGGCTATGAGATGCACCACAGACAACCTCACCCTGGTGTCTTCTGCCATGCGTATAGCAAAAGTTAATGCTTCCCTGTCATCATTGCCTCCCAAGAAGATCATAGCAACATCATATGTCAATGATAATTCATCATCTTTGCTGACAGACTTCCTTGGAATATTATTGCATCGATCGACAAGGATAGCTACAGAGCATGGTGCACTCTCAAGGACCCTGCAATTCAATTCCCTTAGGGCATGATCCTCTGATTCAATGGTCCCATCTTGTTTCCACCATCTGATATGAAATGGGATTATTATAAGAGATGCTAGCTTGTCCACTGCTACTGAGCAAATATCACCATACATCGACGTTGGCGGAGAGACTGCGGTGACAGCATTTACTGAAACGGATCCACGAGTGTTTTGCTCGAATTCATTAAACAAATTGATGACATTGACGGAGTATATGTATTCACATAGTATTAGCCTTTCTTTTCTGTGGGAAATGAAGATTGGCGTGGATTGCGCAACAAGCTTCATGTGGTGAAGGACGGTAACTGCTATGGGGTTATCTCCACCACATGAGGCATCAAGAAGTCTGATTACTGCCGTCACATCCCCTGGTGCATGGATACAAGAAATGATTTGCAGCTCTGAATCGGAATCTGAATGCGTAAGGCTTCTTATATGGTGTCCTGCGTAACTCTTTGTCGGATTGTAGAGACATCTAACAAAAAATGGTATAAGGCCACTGAAGAGAACGACCATGAAAAGCATGAATACAAATGATTCATCCCTTACAATCTGCACTTTTATTAAGATAAAATGGAAATGGAAAATCAATGGCAGTTTCTTAAAGGATTAATGGAAAAAAGAAGATAGTTGTTAGCGTATGAAGAAAATTGATTAGTCCGTGGTTAATTACCTGCTGATCACTCAGGAAAGTGTAAAGGGCCAACTCAACCACTCCTCTGGAACACATTACGAGAGCAAAAGCAGCAGCATTACTTTTTGGCAATTCCCAGAAGTACGAGTGTGACACGAAACATACCAAGAATTTGGATAAGGTAATTACAGCAATCGAAACAGCAGCGGGTATTGATATCTCTGCAGTGTATTTAGTTTCTAAGAGGTCCAACCTCATGCCACAGGTCGTAACAAAGAGTGGAAGGAACAATCCGGAAACCACTTCGAATTTCTCCACTAAAGCAGACCCCAAAGGAGGCCCCGAGGGAACAGCTAGACCAATAATATAAGGAGCAAAGATAGCAGACTGTCCATAATAATGTGAAAGGAACACAGACCCGAGGAACAACGACATGATGAGATAAATGTATACATCCTTCAGAGGCATGCCATTGCGGAGCTTTTTCACCAGCGAATGCAGTGCTGGCCTAAGAATACCGGCAACAAAAACAATGAAGCCTGCAATTATAAAAATATTTTCCCCGCTGTACATTTCTTGGCTCATTACTTTCAACACGGACAAAAAAAAGATCAGAAAAAGGCTGAAAACATCACTAACTTGTGCGGTCGATAGTCCCAATCGGCCGAGTTCAGAGTTTAGAAGTTTCAAGTCAGTGAGAAGGGTAACTATGACAGGAAATGAAGTGATAGAATATGATGTTGCGGCAGCAAAATTAACAAAAAACAAGGTTTCTCTGTCAGTTGTCATTTGTAAGGCTCCAAAACCGAGCAGAAGTGGCAGGAACACAGACAGAAAGCCAATGGACCAGACCTTTCTTCCCAAACTTTTCAGCATGTTTACATCCGACTTTACTCCGCTTGAAAACATGAAGAACTGAAAGCCAATTACGGCTATCATACCAACAGGATCTAAGCTTTCCTTGGTAAATAGATTCTTTGAAATATTACTTTTAAATAGTATAGGACTGAAAATTATTCCTGCCTGCATAATAACAACGAGGGATGCAAATCGATTAATTTCCTGTAAAACTGAATTGATCTTACAAGGAATACATTAACTATAACTCTGCAAGTAAACTTTCAGAAAGAAGGTAAAATTAGAAATCATCAAGTCTTGGTAAAGTGATTAAGAAAACAAAAACATAGTTTAGCAGATTTGCATTAAAGTGACTAGTTTTTCTTTTTCTGGTAAAACATACGAAATATATCTGATGATATTACCTAGACTGTGGTTGCATTTTAATTCGAATACATGCTATATACAAGGTGAAATAAAGGGCTTGCATTTATCTGTAAAGCCTTTTAACAGGGAAACAGGTAGAAACCCGAAGGAGAGAAAGGAAAAGATCATGGAATTTACAAGTATCTGTGAGATTATGGCCGGAAATCCTATGCGCTTGAGAACAAAATGGAAAGCTTGAGTGATAAAAAATATCACTGTCAACTGCAACTGGATATTTGGCATTGAATAACCCAGCATGTCATAATCTTTTCCTCCTGCGAAGTACGTTGCTAATCCAAGAGAATTTATTTTTGGGGGTAGCACGAAGCAAGTTTGCTTTTCCTGATATGATCCTGTTGAATTTACAATACTGTTCGATGAGTTCTTTAAGCTTTCCATATTGCAACGAGTTTTCTTGTCACATCCAAGGCTGACCGCTTTGTTTTTCCCTTCGGATCAGAGAAAGGGGGAATAAGAGATTGTAAGAAATGATAAATGAAGATTTTATGTAAATATGTAAAAGAGAAGAGAAGGCAGAGAAGGAGAGAATCAATATGGTAAAAATATATGCTTAAATTGCGCGAACTAGTTATGCAATTTAAGGTAGTTCTGAAGTCATCCAAGCTGGCCATACTGGTTTCTTCCTATTTTCTAACAGTTTGTTACAAGACTTGAAGCTTCTGTCTTAACAGAAACCTGAAATGTTAGCTGTTTAAAAATAACTAACTCTGTTGGTTTTAAGTTGGTCGCTTGTAACAATAACTTTTTAACTTAGGACACAATGGGGGTGTTCTGAGCTGGGTGTTAGGCCCTTAATCTATCTGCCAAAAGAAAATCAATTGTATAAAATGCTCAACTCATATCCTACAGGAGTAATGCAACCCTTGAAAATCATGCCTAAAATCCATAATATTCATATTGTTTCAATATTATCTGCCTTTGATTCTTTCATTTTACATGTTTCGAATATTGTTGAATCAAATTTAATAAGCCTAAAAGTCTTAGTGCCCCATCATGGGCTGTCCATTTACATGATTAATCAGCTTATTCAGCTATCTGAAGTGAGAAAAAGGTTTTGTCAACTGTAATTTTCTAAGAATGGGAAATCCATTGTCAGGAAAAAAAAACTAAAATTTCAAAGTTGGTATTTGGAGGAGATGAAATGCAGTGCTAAAAATGGATAGCCAACATGCAACTATTAAAAATAGCAGAAACAGACTAAAGTAACGAATAAAGATAGACATGGTTTGTTACCTTAAGCGTCTTTGAGAGCAAAGCGGAAAATTGCTGGAAATGTGGAAGTATGCAGGCAATTACTATATTGCCATAAAACAAAATTTGAGGGCCAGCACCGTTGCCATTGATGATGTAATTTGGTCCTGGGTAAAATAGCCATGAGGGATTCTTGCTTGTCCATGGACAATTTGGACTTGGAAGTGGCCTGACAGGCTTTAACGTGCCGCATGCAGTGTATAGGGGTGACCGGTGATTCAATAGAGAAGAAGAGCCACTTTGAACCGGAATTTAGGGACCAAGAAAACATGAATGACAACGATTGGGAGTGTTGAAACAGCTACCATTTTGGTTGTTATCTGTTTAGGGAGAAAATACTCTTTCAGTATTCTTATTGAGAGAATTAGAAGGGTAATATGTGTGTGTGTGTGTGTATAATACTAATCAAGTTAATTTAGAAAATTAATTATGTACAACAATTAGAAACCTGATTATTAGGAAATTAACTCTGAATTTTCTTACAAAAAAAATCTTAATTCTTGAGCTAAGAGATGTGTGAGGTGGATTAGTGTTGTTGCTTGGAGACTATTTGCTGGAGTTGCATGCATAGTGGTGCCTGTGGTCTGTGGAGGTCTTGGGGGGAGAGAAAGTGGCACAGCTAATTAAACCACGGAGCTTGTTTATTGAAATCTTATGGGGTTTCTAACGTATTTGAAACTTAAATTAATAACTTTTAAGAAAATTGGGATAGTTTTGAGATTTTGACTTCTTATTGTTTTTTTTTTTTTTCTTATGATAACAATATTTTAAAATTTATTCAAGGTTAATTTGATGCATATACTTTGAGGTATTCTATTGTATAGTGGTAAATACCCTGCAAAAGAAAAATTCATCAATTGAACTTTCATCTGATTCTCTTACAGGGCCACTATTTCTACTTTTATGACGACAATGGCTCTCAAAGAACAAATAATTTTAAAAATAAAAAAGAATAAAATTCTAATTTACAACGCAAGACTGCGATTTCCATGGTAACTAACCACTCTACCTTTCAAATTACTTAAACTAAAGTCATCGAAGTGTGTACTTTCTTTTTTCCAATTAAGATTTTAATTTATCTTACAAACTCTTAGAGATTTTTTCCTCCCTTTCGTACAACATAATCTATTCATCATCACATTGTTAATTTCTTACTTCAAACAACACCATAAAAACAAATCATACCGAGTTTTTCTTTTTCAAGTGTCATTAATGACTTTACATATGTTCAAGATTGCCTACTTGGTCACAAATAGAGAAGATGTGGCCAATTTTGTATTAATAGGAAAGACAACAGGAAATTTCTTTGGATTTTCAGCCAACCATTATGTGTATGATCAAGGATTCAATGATCCACACACACACTTCCACCTCCTTCCATTGAAAAGCTCAACAAGTTCAGGGTCTTCGAGCTCAACTATGTAATGTACAGGTCAACTATGTCTAAAGAGGATTTGTAACAAATGGTTACTTCAAGCAAAGACCCACTGATTTCAACTAGTCTTTTAATCTCTTCAGCTTCAAATGGAAGTTGATTATTTTTATAATGACTTAGAAGTCACATTAGACAAGCTTTATCACTGATGCAGTAAGAAACCAATGATATATTTTATGTGGGCTGATGGTATTTTATAATGTTTTCCTAAATAGCTAATTATAGCTATCTTGGAAACTTAATGCTAGCTGTCTTGGAGACAACTTCCACTAATATTTCATGTAATTTCTGTTGTAGCTATTTTGACAGTCGCTTTTCCTTAGTTTATATTCTGTTGTTGTGACTGGGATGAACGATATGATGATTTCTATCTTTAATGAATTGAATTGAGTTGAGCTAAACTCCTCTGCTTTGTTGTCTCCTTCCTTTTAAAGGTTGTGTTTATCTTCTTTTATTATTTTATTTGTTTTCAACCCACATCATTTGGTATTAGAGCCGCTGCAACGCTCTTGGCTTATTTTCTTTTTCCTTTCTGTTATGGCAGCAAGAAAAGGGAGAAGGAGTCGTGGAAATCCAGTGATGGACGTGTGATGAGAGATGAAAGAGGTGATGAACTCTCGGCACTAAGAAGGGAAGTTGAGCGTCTTACTTTACAACTTGAACATTATCAAGCTTGAGATAAGTGAGGTTCAAGATATAAAAACTGTTGACCAAGCATGACTCAAGAAGCAGAATCAACTCTTTAAAAGAATCATTTTTTTTTTCTTAATTATTGCTATTTTAGTAGCTATGACTAGTTCTTTTATGTTATGTAACAGAAAAATCAGATATGCAAGGAGAGTTTCTTTCAATTTAGTTTTATTCCTATTGTATAAATAAGTGCCTTGATATTCAATAAAATCATCATCTGAAAAACTTAATAGGACTTATTTTCTCCTCCATATAACTAACAAATTAGTATTAGAGCTGATTATTTCAAGGGACTTGTAAGATTGAGAGAGACAAAACACAATCTTTAAACACTTATCACCCAAATACTACACAGTTGCAATTCCAGTGTTTGATGACATAAATTATCAGGTCTAGGCTATCAGAATGAAAGCATATCTTGATGCTAATGATTTGTGGGAAGCTGTTGAACAAGTATAAAAAGTTGCAATCTTATCAGACAATCCAACTATCGTACAAATAAAAAATCAAAAGGAGAGGAAGCAAAGAAAATCAAAAGCAAGAGCAACTTTATTTGTAGCAGTCTCACCCACCATTTTTTACAGAATAATAACTCTGAAAACAACTAAGGAAATTTAGGATTTTATGAAGGAGGAATACGAAGGAAATGAGAGGATCAAAAGGATATAGGTGCTGAATTTGATTCGAGAATTTGAAATGCAAAAAATGAAAGAATTAGAAACAATTAAGGAATATTCTAACAAACTTCTTGGCATTGTCAACAATGTAAGAGTCCTTGTTACTATTTTTTTTTTATTCTAGAATTGTTCAAAATATCATAGTAATAATTCCTGAGAAGTTTAAAACAATAATTTCATCTTTGAAAAACTCTAATGATCTGTCAAGCATTATCTGACAGAATTGTTGAATACATTACAGGCACAAGAGCAAAGGAGGCTTATAAAGCAAGAAAGATACGTGGAGGGTGCTTTCTTTGCCAAACCTCAAAACAACTATGATGGAGAGAAAAAAATACCAAAGCAGAACAACAAGCTTGGAGGTTTACATTCAACATGAAAAACAACAAGAGTAGTAATACTCAAAACTTTCCTCCCTGCCCTTACTGTAAAAAAAAGCAATCATCCATAGAAAAGTGTTGATGGAGGCATGATGCATGTTGTTTTAAGTGTGGTCAGTTAGGGCACATGGAAAAGATATGCAAGACTTAACAACAACAAACTGAAGCCAAGGTGGCTGAGGATCAACATCTGGAGGAGCATTTGTTTATGGTATTGTGCTTAGTTACAAATAACTTAACAGAAAGCTGGCTCATACACAGTGATTATACAATCCATATAACTAATAATTAAAAGCTTTTCGAAGAGCTTGACAAAAATATTATTTCCAAATTTAAAATTGTTTTATTGTCTTTTTGATAAGATGATCATAAGTTCAAATTTTATCATTCTTTTTCTATTTGAAAAAATAATTAAGTATAAGATAATATGAGTTTGTATAAGTTTCACGTCTAGAGAACTTTTACTTGAAGAGGTATGTTAGAGAATTATATAAATTATATTTTAAAATCTCACTTAACAACTTAAATTTATAGGTTAAGATGGTTTCTTGACACTATAATGAACATCAATCTAATTGGTGGACGAGCTCTTTTCCACTTGGAAAGGTTGATGCAGTGAGAAACCAATTATATCTTTAATGTAGTCTAATGTTATTCTGTCATGTTTTCCTAAATGGCTAATTATAGCTACTTAGGAACTTGTTAGTTGTCTTGGAGACAACTTCTATTAATATTTCAGTTGTAGTTATTTTGACAACACTTTTCCTTTGTTCATATTACGTTGTTGTGACTCTGATGAACGATACGATGATTTCTATCTTTAATCAATTGAATTGAGTTGAGCTAATTAAGCTCCTCTGTTTTGTTATCTTTTTTTTCTTTAGTAGTAGTGTTTTATCTTCTTTTATTATCTTAAATATTCTCAACCCGCATCAATTACACAATCCCAATTCCCAACTGAAATCACAAGAAGTTACATAGAAAAAGTTACGAATCTTGCTTTCTTTTAGGTAAAAAGTAAACATTCATTGATTTGTTTGTTCAGCACTTCCAACAGAATTTTGTGCATATTTCTTATAATCAAAGAGGCATGGAAATTGATTTATAAAGCTGGCATTATTGAAAGCAGTACGTGTGTTCTGTGATATGTCTAATCGCTCAGGACAGCTCTTTAGAGGCGTTATTTCATCTGCCAATCTTGATACATTGAACTCCAAATAAAATGCCAGTAGTTTCTACTGTTCAAGTTGGCCTACTTGACTCGGTAAAGCTCACATTCTTTGAATATCCACTGCTTTGTCATCAGAGTTCAAGTAGCATTTTGCCCATAATGAACATCTCATGGCAGCTCTGAAAACCTATGTCAACTCTTGTTGGTGGATGGCGATGATTAGGTTCCTATATAGAAGAAGAAAAACTGTGCGAGGACCATATCTTGCAATAGGAGGTTCATGGTCGTGATTACATACAGGCATAGTTTCTGTAATTATGGGTCAGTTTACGTTTTATGGCGGCCGATTTTCTGCAGGGAGTAAGAAAAGTTGGATTTGTATCATTTATCGTGCAACTGTTATGGTAGAAAGAAATAAACCATCCAGCACCCCTTGAGAATGTACCTTGATCAGTAGGATGTACACAAATTACAAAAGACCAAATATTGAGATACGTGTATCCTAATTCTTAAAAAACAATATAAATTATATCATAAGACCTTACCTAATAGTTTAAATTATTGAGTTGAAATGGTTTTTTGACACTAGTTTGATCGGTTTATATTTAAAATATATTACTACTTCATTGTTTTTATTGGAGAAGTGGAAATGAAGGAGAATTTCAGGATTGGAAATGAAAGGGAAGCAAGAATTATAATTTGGTCTTCTCAACTTCATGCTCCTGAAAAGGTCTTTTTACATAAGAAATTCCTGAATGCCCTAGCCTTCTGGTCTCTCCAAATATTCCTTCCAATGTTTCTCTCAATCAGTAAGAGCATGGTGTAACAGTATGCATAGCTGAGCATCATAACATGAAAGGCGACTAATATGATTATTTTCGTTGAAGTGGTTTAAGCAGTCCATGTTACGTAATAGAAAGTAATAGAAGAAAGAATACTCTCAGTGTATTGAATGAATCAATTACAAGCCTTTAAATAGGTTGTACAGTAGCAAGGAAATAGCAACAGAAACAAGGAAATCAAAACAGAATAACAATAAAATCTTCACTGTCTAAGACGTGGATGGAACTCCTACAGACGTGGATGATTCCTATAGAATAGGTCTTCCATAACTTATTCTAGTTAACTGAAAAGCATAATCAATATTACTTGTTTTAACACCTTCCCTTAAACTAATATCTGTAGATATTGGTTTAGAAATTAATAGCTGTTACTCTGTCTCTGATGACAGCTTTTGAAGAGCACAGTCCAAGTAGATTTCGAAGCTTGACAAAAATTGCAGGCTTAAGAGGCTTAGTTAATATTTCTGCAATCTGATCTTCACTCTTGCAGAATACCAGATCAATGACACCTTTTTTACATAGATCACGTAAGAAATGAAATCTGACATCAATGTGTTTGCTTCTCCCATGAAGTACTGGATTCTTTGAAAGCTTTATGGTGGACATGTTATCACAGTAGATTAAGGTCGGACCTTGTTGCTGGTTGTTGTGTAAGAATTCAAGTAGCCTGCGTAACCAAATTGCTTGACTTGAAGTTGATGCTGCAGCAACAAATTCAGCTTCAGTGGTTGATAATGCTACTATTTGTTGTTTTTTCGATGACCATGAAACAGCTCCAGAATTTAACATGAACACCAATCCGGAAGTACTCTTTCTATCATCAAGAGATCCTGCATAATCACTATCTGAAAAACTGATCATGGTTGAATTGCTATACCTTTTATACAAGATTCCATAGTCTGCAGTGCCTTTCAAGTAACGAAAAATTCTTTTTGTAGCCAAGAGATGTGCTTCAGCTGGACACTCCATATATCTGCTGATTAAGTTAACAGCATACATGATATCTGGCCTGGTTGATGTTAAATACATAAGACTCCCAACAATTTGCTTATAAAGAGTAACATTCACTTTCTCTCCTGCACCATCTTTGACGAGCTTCAAGCTGAGATCAGTTGGGGTGGAAACCAAATTACAATTCGTCATCTTAAACCTGTCTAAGATCTCCATAGCATATTTTTTCTGTGAGATAAATACTATCAGATGTTTGCACTACTTCAATGCCCAGAAAATAATGCATCAACCCCAAATCGGTCATATCAAATTCCTTCATCATAGAACTCTTAAACTCAGCAAACATGGATATATCATTACCCATATAAATGAGATCATCAACATATAAGCACACAACTAACACCTTTTTATCAACTCCAGATTTAACATATAGAGTGTGCTCATAAGGGCATTTAAGAAAACCTTCCCTCTTAAAGTAAGCATCTATACGGTTGTACCAAGCCCTTGGTGCTTGTTTCAGACCGTATAGTGCTTTCTTTAATTTGTATACCTGATCTGGATGACCTTGTTTCACATATCCTAGAGGTTGATCAATGTACACCTCCTCTTCCAAAGCTCCATACAAGAACGCAGATTTTACGTCAAGTTGATAGATAAGCTATGAATTCTGAACAGCAAGTGATAATACCAACCGAATAGTATCCATTCTTGCAACTGGTGCAAATACCTCTTTGTAATCAATACCAAATTCTTGCTTGTACCCCTTTGCAACAAGTCGTGCTTTGTACTTGTCTACTCTGCCATCTTCCTTCAGCTTGGTTTTGTATATCCATTTAACACCAATGGATTTTTGACCTTCAGGAAGTGTGGTCAGTGCCCAACTATCGTTTCTTTCAATGGACATGATCTCCTCGTCCATGGCTTTTTGCCATTTTGACTCTTCAGCAGCTTCGTCAAATGTGATAGGATCACAATCGGATAAAAATGCATAATGGGATAACTCATCAGATTGTTCACCAGTTTGAACAATACCACTCACTTCATAATCTTCCATCCAAGCTGGCCTTTTTCTGCTGCGTTGAGATCGTGAACACTCTGGAGCTGGTTGATTTTCATTAAGACATAGTTGTGGTTCTGCCTGATCTGATTGCAGGCTTTGTCGATGTTGTTGATGTTGTAGTTGTTGGTCTGATGGATCACTTATGTCTGCCTCATTGTCATCAAATAATACTGGTAGGTGTTGCTGGTTTGCACCTTTTTCGGACCAATTCCAAGTGCTATCCTCCATGAACACAACGTCTCTACTAATGACAATTTTCTTTGTAATAGGATTGAGCAATTTGTAGGCTTTTGAATGCTCACTGATTCCAAGAAATATACATTTTACACCTTTGTCATCTAGTTTCTTTCGCTTCACATCTGGAACATGTGCATATGCAATGCACCCAAACACTTTGAAATGATCAACTGATGGCTTTCGTCCACTCCATGCTTCCTCAGGGGTCATGTTTTGAACAGCAAATGTAGGGCTGCGATTCAAAACATGAATGCTCCATTGCACAGCTTCAAGCCAGATTTCTTTTGGAACACTCATATGTGTCAACAAGCATCTCACCATATTCAGAATGGTTCGATTTTTCCTTTCCGAGATACCATTCTGCTGTGGTGTGTATGCTGCAGTCAGGTGTCTTTGAATTCCATGTTCATCACAAAAAACTTGAAACTCTTTTGAACAAAACTCGCCACCTCGGTCTGTTCGAAGAGTTTTAATGGTTCGCTCCACCTCATTCTCAACATGTGTCTTGAAGCTTTTAAATGCAGAAAAAGCTTCAGACTTATCCTGCAAAAAATAAACCCATGTTTTCCTGCTGTAGTCATCGATGAAGGTGATGAAGTATCGTTTACCTCCATTTGATGATGGATTTATTGGTCCACACAGATCAGAATGTACTAGCTCCAAGACTTTCTTTGCTCTCCATGTTGATCTTTATGGAAATTCTTTACGATGTTGTTTGCCAACAACACAATGTTCACACACTTTGTTAAGATGAGTAACTGTTGGAAGACCAATCACCATGTTCTTCTTATATAGTGTCTTCAAACCATTGAAATTCAAATGACCATAGCGATAGTGCCACAACCATGTTGAATCAACTTCCTTGGCCACAAGACAATGCTGAAGGGTCTGAATTTGCAGCGGAAACAATCTGTTTGATGTCATTTTAGCATGAGCAACCAGACCCCTTGTAGGATCATAAATTTCACAAACACCATTCTTTATTGTAGTCATGTATCCCTTTTCTTGCAGCTGTCCCAGGCTAAGTAAATTGCTTTTCAAATCAGGAATATGAAAAACATTTGAGATAGTCTCAATTGTATTTTTCTTTGTTCTGATTTGAATATCACCCTTGCCCATAACATCAACTTTAGAATGATCACCAAAGCTCACAGTAGTATGAAATTCTTCATTGAGATTAGAGAAGAAAGACTTACTACCACACATGTGATTACTGCAGTCGGTGTCTAAGTACCAAACATCTGATGCACTGATATTATCCTTCATATGGAATGCCATCAGCAAAGTTTCTTCTTCCTTGTTCTCTGCAAAATTTGATTTCTGCCACTTTTCTTTGCTATGAGGCAATCTGGTATAGCAATCAGATTGATAATGACCAATTCTGTGACACCTGTAGCACTCTACATTAGTTCTGTTAAATGATTGTTCACGTCCTCTTCCTCTGCCTCCATCTTTGTTGTCACGAAATCCTCTGCCACGACTTCTGCCTCTACCTCTTCCTCTTATGTGTGAGGATTCAGTAAATGTAGAAGCTTTCAAAGCATGCTCCTCTGTGATTGTGCTTCGTTTCATCTTCTGCTCATGTACTAATAATGAGCTTTGAAGTTCATCAAGAGAAAGAGCTTCTATATTAGATTCTTCGATTGAGCAAGCAACATAATCAAACTTGGATGATAAGGAACGTAAAATCTTTTCAACAATTACCGTATCATTCATTTTTTCACCATGAAACCGCATTTTGTTTGATATCCCCATGGTCTTTGCACAATATTCAGTGACTGATTCTCCATCCTTCATTTGTAAGGTCTCAAAGTCTCTCCTGAGGGCCTGGAGTTGTGAACGTTTTACTCTTGAAGAGCCTTGATATTTCTTCTTCATAGAATCCCATATTTGCTTGGAAGTATATTTGCTAAGAATTGTTTCCAAGATTGAACGATCAATGGCCTGAAATAAATAATTATTTGCCTTCAAATCTTTTAACTTGAGGCTGCTCAGCTCAGTCAGTTGAGCTTCTGTTAAAATGACTCCAGTTTTTGGTTCTGCTATCCCAGAATCGACCACCTACCAGTACTTTTTTGATCATAAGAAATTCTCCATTAGCATGCTCCAATGATCATAGTGACCATCAAAACGAGGGATTGCTGCCTGCACAAAATTTGTCTCTGCCATAGTACTTCTATTGCTGCAAAATAGAAAACAGTTAATAAATGAAGCTGCTGCTTATTAATGACTAATTTTGTGGACATTGTTTTTGTTTTTAAGAATCTCACACTCTCTTCTATATGTGGCTCTGATACCACTATTACGTAATAGAAAGTAATAGAAGAAAGAATACTCTCAGTGTATTGAATGAATCAATGACAAGCCTTTAAATAGGTTGTACAGTAGCAAGGAAATAGCAACAGAAACAAGGAAATCAAAACAGAATAACAATAAAATCTCCACTGTCTAAGACGTGGATGGAACTCCTATAGACATGGATGATTCCTATAGAATAGGTCTTCCATAACTTATTCTAGTTAACTGAAAAGCATAATCAATATTACTTGTTTTAACAGTCCACCATTGATGGTTGAGGCAAGTTTTGTTTTGGTAATTTTACATGAACCAGGACTTGTGTGACTCATATCATGTTAGAACACTTACAGCATCAGTGGGGGATGCCACCCCTTCTTTTTCTTGACATATTCAGTACCAAAAATGAGGTTGTAGCAAAATATACTCCACTACTTTGTGAGGAATGTCAAAACTTTCTACAAAATTAAAAATAAAATATTGTGTTTATATAAGTTTATATTACTTTTTAAATGTTTGCCATGCTTTCTTGTCTACTGCATTTAGCTGCCAAAAAATGTGTCTAGAGGCAAACAAAACAAGTGTGCTCCTTGCATTTTCTACTCATGATTTTTAGGACACAAAAAATGTAATGGACCTTGACAACCTTTGCTCCATATCTCCCCCATATTCCTTTTGGTTTTGTCCCAAGTGAAGGAAGCTCATCTATATAAAATTATCCCAAGGGTCCACACGTCTCACAAATATCATCATCTTTACGGTATTTTCATTACTAAACTTGCAAGTTATCCATGAATAGGAGAAACATGATGAATGTCATAATCCAATTTTAAATCCCTCAAAAATATTTTATAAAAAAATATTATTTAAAAATCCAAAATAATAATAATAATAATTATCACAGCAAAAAATATATTATTTTAAGGAAACGAGAAGATAAGCTCTTGAATTACCAGAAATAAAAAAAAAATTAGAAGAATAGTTAGATTGAGATATTTTGACAAAATGAACTGAAGAAAGACTTAATGGAAAGAAATTTGAGGTTGAAATCCAAACTTGACCAAAATTGATAGAATTATTTAAGCTTAAAGACTTGATTAAACTTCTAACCACTTTAATTGACTTAATTAAGAACCTAATTGAAGCAAAAATTAAGTTTGAAAGTCAATTTGAAACAAAAATAGAAGAATTAATTAAGTTTAAAAATTTAGTTAAACTTTTAATGGGTTTTGTGAATTCAATAACAGACTCAATTGAAGAAAAATTAAGTTTAGAGGTCTAATTCGAGTTAATTTGCAATAATTATATAAAAAGGACCCAATTGAAACTTTGAAGAGTCAAATTGGTGCAGTCAATGGCTTAATTGAAAGAGATTTAAAATTTATAGTTTCATTAAGGACTTATTCGCCAAACTTCAAAACCAAGGATGAAAGTGCAAAAGGTGTGAAAAGTCATAGACTAAAATTGATTAAACTAGGGGTCAATTTAGATAAATTGAAAGATTGATGAGAAATAGGGGTCAAATTGCATAATTTATTAACGAAGGACTAATTTGAAAAAGGTGTGCCCTTCAAAGGATCTCAATCAATGTTTCTAGGGATGCAATTGCAAAGAGAGAAATTTTAAGGATAATTAAGGATGTATACGCTAAATTGGAAGAGAATGGACTAGATTGAAATTTACTAAAAATCCTAATTAAAAACCCTAATTTTTAAGGTTTAGACAAATAACATGTCACTTAGACTTTAATGAAGTGAATGAGTGACATATTGCTTAGTCATTGTTTCTCCTTCTTTTTTAGTTGGAAGGCTAATCGAGTGGCCACTTTCAAATGAATAAATATTGCGTCTCTGACAATCCCAGGGGCTCTAATTGGCACCAATCAAATGAGAAACATTTCTTTTCCAATGATCAGCTATCCTCATTAAACGTTTTTACCTTATTTGGCTCGATGAACTAGCTAATATCATGTTCCCAATTAGTCTCTCTACATTGGTAGAATCAAGTTGATCAAGGGCCAACCTTCAATGAATATGGAGTTTTATATCTTCATGTCAAGTGTGATTTGTTTCCAATGGTAGATCTATATCCTTCCTATAGGACTCACGTCCTTCAATGGAATGTTTATGTCAATCTTCACAATGATCTTGACAAAGCACCCAACCTAGTCAACTATAATTGAAGAACAAATTCACCCATGAAAGAAAAGACTCAAAACTGCTTTCACATGCTTGTATTTAGTTTTGAAAAGAAAAAAAATCTTTCATAAACCTCTTGGCAAAACCACCATAGTTTTGTAACTTTCTATTTTTTTTTTCCTTATAGGGTTTGATTTACAAAACCTACAACATGTCTTTCCATTTATATATCATTATGTTTTAATATTTCATGCTCCATCTCTCTATGCCTTTCAGTTGATGAAATTTGATTTGTATCGTTGATTTAGTTTCTAGGTTCATTGCTTATTCTTCGTGTTCTTTATCGATTTGAAACTTCTTTTGCCTTTTTTATTATGTTTATTTACTTTATTGAAATTACTAATAAAAATTTAAAAAAATTTAGACTGTAAGGGAAATTTTGAATGGGATACAACTGATGATAATGTTGCGATGAGGGTTTGGGAGAATCACGCTGCAACTAGATAACATCGAAATCAGGATTTTTTTTTTATTCTAAATATTAAAATTTTATTTCTCATTTACTTATAGATAATTTATTTGTACCATATAAATTGCGTGATTTTTGGTACAAGACACAAAAGAAATCCAAAAATTATACGAAAGTAAGCAATCTACCATACTGAAATAACGTGACAGTTTGGAAGGATTTTAGGTTGCCATACATCTTGGAGACTATATGGGCATAATAGATTCAGCATGTGTCATCTGCACATTTCACGCGATGATCACAGTCCGGTGCGGGGAACCAAAGCCGACAAATTCACAATCCCGTTACCATGCACACTAGTGGCTTCATTCTGTTTATTTCACATGCGAAACGGATGGTAAGATTTTTTTTAATTACATCCATTTTTTAATTTGTTTTTTTTTATATAAATATATTTAACTAACAACACTTTTATTTTGCAAGCTATGATTTTAGGACCTGAGCCAAGCCCAATAAAGCTTTTTGTTGAAAAGCATGTGCGAAGTAATGACTACCAAAAAAAGATGCAGTAGTTCGTGGATAACCAAACTCAACACTTTGTAGTATATTGGTTTTCAACCATTGTTTTACTGAAGTTATTATTTACTTGAATTTGATGAAATTATTTTTTATTTTCACGAGACATATAATAGCTGGTTGAAGAGCAGATACAAGGACAATCCTTTAACCCCCTTGGATATCAATCTGGATTTGTGATTGGAGATGAGATCATTTGGTGGACTCGATAGAAATTGAGTGTACAGACTTTCTAACACTATGGCCAAGAACTTGTGAATGGTCTATAATGTTTCAACCATTAGATGCTCGCAATCGGTCTTGAGCACTCAATCACCAGAGTTTATTGTTTTTTTAGATCAAGGAGTATAGGAACGTACGACCCATCTCAATTAAAAATATGAATGACTCTCTGTGAATTATGAAGAACTCTATTGAGTGGTAATGAATATGAGATCACAGATGGGTGATATATGTGCACCGTTTTATTGGCCCCACGGTCCTGGAGAAGACCATTCTTCTCCTCCTCTAACGCCGCCTTTATTCTATTTTTATTGTATTTAAACGTACAAATGTTTAAATTTGTAATAAATATTTGATTTTTATATTAAGATAATTTATTTATATTTATATTTATTTATTATTTTAATTATTTTTCTACTTTTGTTCCATATATTTTGTTTAAAAAAAGCATTTTTTAAAATAATTAAAGATAGTATTACTGTTGAACCATGTTCGATAATATATTCGAGAGAGTTGGAAAAATATTACAGCAAATATCATTTCTATTGTTAATTCAATGAAGAACTTATTCTATCAGTATATTCCAAATAGTTGGAAAACATTACAACACATAACATTGATACTGTTAACTCACCAACAAAATAAGTATGTTAATATATTCTTGAGAGTTGGAAAAGAATTATTGTAAATGTCACTACAACTGTTAACTCACTGATGGAATTACCAATGGCATTTTGTCAGTGATATGTAATTTTACTAATGAAATTATATACGGTTCTTATGTCGGTGATATGTTAAATTGTATCAAGAGAATTATTGACGGAATGAAGTGAGTAATTTTTTTTTTTGGCACACATGTTCCGCCTATAAAGCCATCTGTAAATTTATTAACGACAGACTCAATGATAGGCTAAAAATTACCAACGAATATTTTTTTGACGGATGTTTTCCATTCATGATCTTGTCGGTAAAATAATCATAATCAGACTATAGTGTAAATACCTACAGAAATTTTCATCGCTAAAACTGTTAAATCTGATAGTGGGGTTTCATCTTTTCCCAAGTATTCATACTTTAAATGTTTAGGTAAGGGCTTCAATTCCATCTTCAGGGCCTGTTTAACATATGGTAAAACCTTTTCATAAGAATTTGGTAGTTGTAAATGAGAGTTAACCAACATGCCTAACATTTTAAGTAGTGAATGCAAAGATATAATTGCTTCTTTCATGTTCTCATTAGTCTCTAGTCTTGCATCCCTATCTATCTTGCTATGCTGTAATATGAAGTTCAACTTATTTTTCAAGAAATTATGCTTATAATCATCTTGCACAATGGGGTCAATTACAGCAACATGAAAAACAGATTCAGAGTCTTTCAAATATTTCATAGCATCAAAAATATTAAATATTACTATTTCTCCATTAAACTCAACAAATAAAGTACCCTTATACACATTGATCTTAGTTCTTGCCATTTTCATAAATGGTCTACCTAATAATATATGAGTTGGATTTGAAGCAAACTCATCATCCATGTCAATGATGTAAAAATCCACAAGAAAAATCAGTTCATTTACTCTAATTAGAACATCCTCAACAACGCCTTTAGGGTATAAATTAGACCTATTCGCTAATGGAATTAATATCTTCAATAATATTAAATGTTACTATTAATGTTTCTCTTTGTCGGCTTGCGGTTCCTCCTCTTGTTTCGTTTCTGTTTGGATGGCTGGTAGTTGCTCTTCCCCTGGTTCCCTTGGATGAGTCACTGTCAGCTGTTGTTGTTAGCTTGCGTGGTTGTTGCTATTCCAGCTTCATCTCCATGTCGGCTTGCGGTGTGCTGGTTGTTTGCTTTTGCTGGCATCGAGGTGTCCAATTTGATGATGCTAGGATAGCTGGCCGAGAGTTCTCTCTTGGCGTGATTAAGCTAGTCATCTGCATGGCTTTGATTGGCTAGAGTTTCACTTTGCTAGTGGCTGTTTGTTGGAATCGATGCGCACGTTCGGACTTCATCAAGGAACCCACTTTTTCCTTGGGCGCTTGCTTTTGTGTATGCTGATTCTAGCATTGTCGTTTTCCTTGTTGCTTTTTGCATTTAGGTTGTGATTTAGAGTTTTTTCTCTTTTAAGAGAGCTTGTTCCCTTTGACGGGTTATGTATGTTCATTTGTTCTGCTGATTTCCAGCTTGTTTCGTAAGCTTCGCTTACTACTTTTTGATCTATACAATACTTACATTTGATCACAAAAAAAAAATGTTACTATTTCTCCATCAAACTCAAAAGATAAAGTATTGTTATACACGTTGATCTTAGTTCTTGCTATTTTCATAAATGGTCTGCCTAACAATATATAAGTTGGATTTGAAGCAAACTCATCATCCATGTCAATGATGTAAAAATTCATAGGAAAAATCAGTTCATTTACTCTAATTAGAACATCTTCAACAACACGTTCAGGGTATAAATTAGACTTATCCGCTAATTGAATTCTTATCTTTATTTCTTTTAAATTTCCTAAATTCAAATTCTTGTAAATTGATAGTGGCATGGCATTAATTGATGCTCCCAAATCAAGCATAGCCTTTTCTAACTTACAATTTCCAATCACACATGGTGTAGTGAACATACCTGGGTCCTTACACTTTTGAGGCAATTTCCTTTGTATGATTATAAACACATTCTTTCCAACCCTTATTTTCTCTTTATGAAATTTGTTTGATTTTATCCAACAATGGAATGTTCACCTTCACCTTCTGAAAAGTTTCAAATATTTCATTCTCTATCTCATTCTTTTTCTGATTTGTAACTCAACCAGGAAAAGAGGGATGAATTAAAATATTAGAACTTGGTAAGTCAAAATTTTTACTTACCTTGTTGGTTGGCAAATCCAATGATGCAACTAGTTTTTCTTTCCTTTGTTGGGTGCCAACTGTTGTTGTCTTAGTTTGCACTTCCTTGCCACTTTTAAGAGTCATGGCACTTATGTTTTCCTTGGGATTAATTTTAGATTGAGAGAGTAACCTTCCTTTTTTTGGATTCTATTTTATACACTAATGAAGCCAATAATGATATTTGGTTCTCCAAATTTTGAATCCTTCCTCTCGTCTCCTATTGAAAATTTTATGTATTAGTGGCTAAGGATTATACAATATCCTCTAATGACATACCTACACTTGATGAGAAAAGGCTGATATAGGGCTGAAAAGACTACTAGTTTGAAGGCTAACCGTAGTTTAAGTTTGGGTGGTCTTTCCACCCGGGGTTGTATTGATTGTAAAATGGGTCATATCTCTTTTGTTGGCTGTTAAATCCATTCATGGTATTAACTTGAGGCACGTCATCATCTTGTAATTGATTGCATCTATCAGTAGGATGATCTAAGAAAGGGTAGATGTCATAGACTTTGGCTTGTCTACCTTGTCCCAAAGCAACTTGTTTAATGAGAGATGTTAGTTCTTAAAGGTTTTTTTTTTCTCAATATTAGAATGCATTACCTCAT
Organism: Populus alba; assembly: GCF_005239225.2. Classification (NCBI taxonomy): domain Eukaryota; kingdom Viridiplantae; phylum Streptophyta; class Magnoliopsida; order Malpighiales; family Salicaceae; genus Populus; species Populus alba. Next base: position 16,021,580 of record NC_133289.1, on the reverse strand, counting down.
TAACTCTTCTAGATGAATCAACATATACTCCAAAATGTTGTGAATTTGATGTTATTTTCAAGATTAATTATTGTGCTTCTTCTGGAGTCTTTTCTATGAGTGCTCATCCACTTGCTACAGTAATCATGCTACAGTTCATAGGTGACAATCCCTTATAAAAATATTATAGCAATAATTTATCATAAATTTGATAATAAAGGTAACTCGCATACAATTGATTGAAACGCTCCTAATATTCATACAACATCTCACCATTATTAAGATGAATTTCACCTTCTTTTTTTTCTGATGGTACCTACCCTTAAAGCTGGAAAGATGAATTGTTATAAGAATATAATTTTTAAAAATTAAGTGGTCAGGCATTATAAATGATTTGTAAATAATGCAAAAACTCAAGATGAATTTTAAGTGACATACTTCCTATGATCATAAATCTTTTAATTCACAAGTCTGATTTGGGCAAATGACCAATAAGATCAAAGAACCAACAATATACTATAACTAGGTATCAAATTCTGATCATAACATTCATTGAAAGACTAGATTTTGACGACCTAAAGTTATGAACTCATCATCTTTTTTCCAATTCCTTAATCTCACTATTACTTCTAGTTCATCTATAAAAAAATGTATAAAATCATTTTCAAGGGCTTCCTATCAATCTAATACTCAATTAGAATAACATTTACTCTTTAAAAAGTGATAAAAAAAAAATCTAATATCATAAAAAATCTAATTCCTAAACATTTCTCAATAAAATTAATATGTATGCAAAAAACTCAATTAAAAGGAAATGATAGAAAACACGCATCTTAAATTAATAAAAGAAAATAAAGATTTTAACCCAGATCAAATCAACTCCTTTATATTTCCTCTCCCTTTCTCTGATATAGGTTTTGGCCGTTTTGATAAAATAGAATATAAGTTACTAAAGGGTTTTATTTTTTTTATTCTTTAACTTATTATATAATACTAATATACCTACTATTACTTATAATACCCTTAATTAATAAAATAATAGTAGTAGGAAATCTAATTAATTATATTATTTTATTTATTATTACTTTTTTTTTCTCACACAACCAAATTTCTCGTAACCGTGGTGAATCAAGTTATGTTTTGGTAGTTGTGCTTGTGTAATTTCAAGAAAGCATGATCAACTATGTTATGATCTTCTGCTGCTTTTGTCATGGCTAGTTGATTCAATCAAAGAATTGAGACATGCCAAGACACCAATTAGAAACCCATCTTTCCAATCCAGATAGCCCTTCTTATTTTTCCTGCATGTAGGCCTGTTTGTTTCTATCTCCGACCAAAGGACAAATAAGTTTTCCTTGCTCAAAGCCCCATTGCCCCCATCTCCTCCACTTTAAATTCCTATCAATGTTTTCGAAAGCTGATCTTTGTCCTTCCCTTTTTCAATAACTCATCATCTTAGGTCCTTCATGCCCATACTTTTCAGCCCCACGAGGGACATTTGGTTTTAATCAATTCGAGAAGCTTGAAGACATACAGGACATCATCTCTACCCACCATTTTCTAATGTAAATCATGACCTGAAATTATTAAAAAAAAACTAACTAACTAAAAGAGAAGGGAGTTTTATATTCCTTCTAAGAAAATACTATTTATTGTAATACTTTTTTTAGATAAGAATAACTATTGTCATCTACAAAATATATATGTTGCTGGAACTAAAAGTTAAGCAAACCTTTCTTTCTAACATAGTTTTGTAAAAAAAACATATGGTTTTCTGTTTGGAAGCTAATATATGTATTTTTTGATGAATCAATTTTAAAAAATCAAAATATAAGAAATTCAATTTCTTCCAAATCCCAAGTAAACCCTAACATACAAACTAGGGGTGATCAAAAAAATCAAAAAACCGATTAAACTGAAAAAATTACAAAACAATTAACAGAAAAAACCAAATCGAAAAAAAAATTGAGTTAATTGATTAGAAAACCAAAAAAAATTGGTTCGGTTCGGTTTGGTTTTGGTTTTAAAAGTCTAAAACCAATTTAATCGAACCGGTTCAATTCCAAGTTTCAACCGCACTTCAAACCTAGGTATAAAAGGTTTATTTTTTTACTGAAACCCTATTCTTCTACTTTTATTTTCTCTCGCGGCCAACTCTCCCCTCCCTCCTTGCATTTCCCCTATTCTTCTACTTTTATTTTCTCCTGCGACCAACTCTCCCTCTCCCTCCTTGTCTGCTCACATTTCCCACATGCCCCCTTCCCTCCCCCCCTCCCCTCTCCTCCCTCTCTTTCCTTTTCACTCTAATTTCTTATTTTTGTGTGGTTAGAGATGGAAAACCCAAGCATTTTTTCATTGTTTACTTGCTTGTATTCATTGAGAAAATAAATATGGGTTTTAAATTTTTTTTAATGGGTTTCTTGAATTGTTTGTGAATAGATAAAAGAATATTCTCAAAAATCTGCTTTGGTTTTCATAACTTGGCTTAATGTTAAATTTCTTATCAATTTTGGGTGTCTGAACTCTAAAGGTGTTTGTTCACTGGACTCACAAAGGAAGAACTTGGTTTTCAAGCAGGGAAAGCATTTTCTTGTTACCTTTTGTCCTCTTCTATTGGTTTTCTAGCTGAAGTTTCACTTGAAAATTATTCATTCGTTTTGTTATAGTTTAATAGTAAACTTTATTTGAAATTCTCATTTAATTGTTGATAATTACCTAACCAGCAACAACAACTGGTTAGTCGATTTTGAAAGAAAAAAACCAAACCGAACCAAACCAAACCAAAATTGTCAGTTTGAACCAGTTAGTCAGTTTTGTTTTGGTTTAAAATTAAAAAAAAAAATATAAATTTTGGTTTGGTTAGTTTTTTGGTTTAAAACCAAAACCGAACCAAAAAATGATCATCTCTAATACAAACTATACATTAAAAAAAAATTCTAGAAAAAAGTTGTAAAACAATTAAAAATATAAAAGTAAACTAAAAGAATTTCAATAAATTAACTTAAACCATTAATGGGTTAGAAAAAATAAATAAGTTTGTTTACTTGGAGTGGTGAAACTTCAAAAAAAATTGAACCAAGAGAGGGCTATGCCGACACTACTAATAGATTTAGGTCAATACTAACAAGTTGGGTGGTAAAATTTGTGAGAGAATGGAGGCCAAATCTTTCGGGTTGGGTTGTTGTGTTCTTGGCATAAAGAAGAAGAAGAAGAAGAAGAGAGAGGGAACTATTAGTTATAACTTTTTAAATTTATTGATGAAATATGGTGATAAAAAAATTTCATTGAAAATTCCGTTGAAAACTATTGATGTGTCATATTGCTGACATAATTGCCAATGAAATTTTTTTTTTTTTATTCTGTCAAAATTTAATTTCAAAAACATATTTCATTAAAAATATATGATGGAAATCCTCCATCGTTATTTTCTTTAGAAATTATCAGCGAAATATTTTGTCTTTAATTTTGTTGTCATTTTCTAATTTTCAAGTAGCAATATTTAAAACAAATTTATAATATTTGATTAAATTTTATAATTGTGATTTTAAAAAATTAAAATGGTTAATAAGGATTATCATATACTAATATACTAAAATAGCTTTAACATATATAATTTATTCATAATAAATTGTTGAATCCTACATGTCGCGTCTGAAGCAACGGTGCATGCATGTATTGAATAGAGGAACTATTAAGTTTAAAAAATAAAAAATAAAAAGTTAAATGAAAAAATAGTATATATGCACACATTTCAATTAAAAAAATCTAAAATAATTAATAATATAGAAAAATAAAAAGTTTTGAAATTTAGTTGTGTACAACACAAAATACTTTGATAGGTTTTTAGTTTTGAAAAAAATATTTTAAAAAAAAGTTGTTATTTTAATTTAAAGAATCTCATAATAAACAACTATTTTTTTCTTATATTAAAAATAGGATTTCTTGCTTTTATTAAAAAACAAGATAGTTTTTCTTCAAATTAAAATAATATCGATTTACTTTCAAAATAAAACAAGCATTAAAAAATTATTACTGTTAGGCCAAAAAATAACTAAAATCAACTGTCCTTTAAAATCACAATAACATCAGATATACATTGTGAAATACATATTTTATGAGTATCAAATATACATATACATTTGTTTATTTGAATAGTCTAGAGCTGAGCATATCCAATATCAATAACATTTTTCACGAATGCTTTTGCATTTTTGGATCATGTAGACTAGTTGATGTTATCATCATATACACCTAAGTAGTGATATAAAGAGATTTTAAATAAATTATAAATTTATCCTTCTATTTTTACAAAATAGATTAAATAGGATTTTTACTCCAAAATATAATTAAGTAGTCTTTATATTTTTTAAATATATATTTAATTTAATATTTCTCGTATATTTAATATTTTTTTTAATTTATTTTGTTTTTTAAGAAATAGAAAAGGTAGATTATATGGAAATATGAAGAATTTTTTTGAAATAAAATAATATTAGATTAAACATCGTCAGCGCCAGCACTATTCAAGTGACAAATTAATTTGTTTTTAAAAACTACAGAGACTATTTAAATTGTTTTATAATTAAATATTGGTTTTATCCCTGTAGCTCGAAGAAACAAAATCTAGAATCTCTGTTCTTGGGCCAGGCTTCCATGATTAGGTCCCCTTTCCTTGATCTGTGGCCCGAATAGGTATTAGGTCAAGGTAATCGGCCTTAGATTGTTTTGTTTTTGCCTGGCGAAGTTGAGAGCAGGCTCGATGTCTTCAAGGTAAAATGGGAGTATTGTGTCAAACTCAGACCTAAATTTGGACTGAGCCTGAGGACACCCAAATGTCTACCGGCTAACCACCCAATCGATCAAAGAACAAAGTTCATCATAACACAAGCTTGAGGTATAGTTGACTGATTATATTTTAGATTTAATTTTTTAAAATATTAGTTTGAGTCTTATAAATATTAGAATTATTAGAGATTTTCATGGTTATTAATTTTAGAATCTATAAAATTAATCAAAAATATATAAACTGACCCGAATAACTATATTAATAATAAAAAGAAAAAAAATGGGTATGAAAACACAATTAGGACAAATCGCGACGGGCCTGAAGGCTGAGCGTGGGGACCTATTTGTCGTCAAAAGGCCTTCAAGAACCTGGAATCAGTCTTGCAGTGGGACTATCAGTGGAGTCTGGTAGCAGAGGCAGTGTACCACAGACAAACCATTTTGAGCCTGGTCTTTGGCTCGTTGCCTTTGTCCTAATGCAATCATAACTGAAAGAGTATAGATAGTACCATGTATTTCTTCCTTGACACAATAGACAAACAGTGTCATGTCCCAACCCTTTGGATTTTATGATCAATAACCATATATTCAAGGTAGACACTGCCCAGTTCAGTCCATGTTCTGAGGGCTGATATGCAGGAGTTCCAAATCAGAAATCTACTTGAAGAAAGTCTGTAACTTTCTTTTGCGCATAAACTTACTTTCTCAAATGAAAAGGCAAATAAAATTATTATTTACTTTAGAGTGATGTTCATATAACTCATTGCCCATGATGCTACACATACACAATATTCGTATATTAAGACAATTATGGCTTCCAAACAATCATGCAAGCTAGTGCCTATCATTATATGAAGAGAATGAATGAAGTAAGGTATAGCTGGGTAGCAACATTAGACAAGAATGCTCAAATTTGATTTGATGGGACTTAACTAATTGGCCAACCACCTCTTAATTACATCCAGAAAAAAACAAAAGCCGAAAGGAATTACTAGTATATTCTTGTCATTTGGACAACCTCCTAATCTGAATACAACTACTTTATTAATTATTTGTGATATAACCTCTTTAATTGCTATAATCATGAAATTAATTATAACTTATTCTAAGATTATTAAAAAAGCGGGATATATATGACTGCTGGGAAACTTTTGAATGCATGCAAAACTACATATATATCCGGCCCGTAATCCGGTGCTTCTTGCTGTGATGTTCTTTACTTTTGATAAATTGTTATGGATTGCCATCTTCTTACTCTGAAATTAACAGCAAAAGAAACTGTTGTCAATTTCAGTTCCTACTGTTGACTTGTGTTTTAAATAGCTTCATATAGCATTTGATGTCTTGCTTATTTCTCTTTATCTTTGGTTCCTTTGGCCATTATACCATCTTTTAATTTTAACTCGATACAATTACTTGCACGGTATTCTTAAAAAAAAAAAAATTCTGAACGAGAAAGATCGATGCTTGTTGCTTTTATCTTCATATAATTACCATCTTATATCAATGCATTTATTTATCATTGGCCTGTTCAAAGGTTACCAGTGTGTTACCTTTCTTTAGCCCAGATGACAAAACAGATTCAAAATGCGAAGTTATAGTTCCTGTCATGGGTTAATTTCCATTCTAACCAATGGAAACTGATCACATTTTGATAGTTGACCAGGTTATTAGAGCAGTTCAGCCCATGTTAATAAGCAAGGGTGAGGTTTTGCATGTAATTAGAACCAGCTGAAATTTTTTATAAACCATAATTTTCATGTATACCGTTGTATATTTATAAATCATTTGCCTCATCATGAACTAAATTTTTATGAATTCTTACATCTTAAAATCTTTGGTGCTGTCACCATCACATTAATATAGTATATTCAGGGTGTTGCACGGGTGTAGTAATTTGGCCATTCTTTGTTATCTTGTCAACTACAACTTTCTCTCCAGCATGCTTCAATGATGCAAAATCATCTCACCTCCCTGGCCAAAATAAGCACAGATGAATCGAACAGCTAGCTGTTTAAGCAACACTTCATATGGTAAGATATCATTGTAAGTTACAATAGAGAGGATGTCCCTAGTTCCCTTTACTGAACGGCACGCTCAGAAACAATATCAGAAGACAATCAAAGTAGAATTTGAAGCAATATATTCTCAAGAACATGCTTAGTACAAGTCGTAGTGGAAGTTCCTTCTTTGAATAATTTTATTCTTTGCCTTTTTTTCCTTTTGGTGAATGAGATATGGATTGTCCATGAGTTTCCTCATGGAGTCATGTTCTTGAACAGAGATTGTACTTTTCGATTCCTTTATGGTTAAGGATTCTTTACCTTTGTTTGCGTATTGAGCACAACCAACCATGAACAAGAAAATGAAAAAAGAAGAAACATCGTCAGTACAAAGAAAAATAGAAGAACTATGCACAATGCAATATTGCTGGCTAGCTCCTCATAGTTAAGCTTTAAAAATTTGTGAAAGCACTTCAGGGATTTTGCTCATGATCTTAATATTGACTGATAAATTAAGGCTAGCAAGTAGAGACGAGGGAAACAAAAGCCTTGATTGATTTAAATATGGTTCTTCTGTACAATATGCCTTGCTACCTATATTAGCAGCTTCTGGGTTTTTCTTCATATATAGTCTTACAAGGGAAAAAACAAAACAAGAAGTTAAAATAAATAGAACATCTAGAATTTATAGAAAGTAGCTATGGTCTTCCATTGATTTTCCTATTTACCGTTGACTGCTTCTGTAGCTTTAGCAAGATTTCTCATTACATCAACCTGAGCTCGAAGAGATACTATGTAGTCTAGGGTTTCTTCAATCAAAGAGATATCATCCATAAACTCCCCTCCAGGCACAAGACTCTTCAATACTTGTGTTCTTCTCATTACCATCCTTTTAGCGATTGATTTAGCAAGAACAACTTGAGGCGCACCTTTTCTTACTCTCTTTATGCAGCAACTCCTCTTCAAGATTTTTTTGCATCTAACCCTCTTGTTGTCCATGACCAGTCCAGTAGACGCTTTCTTTAGCCTCTCACTCTCAGGAGCTAAGAGGTGCTGAACAAGGACTTTACTATCATCTTCTTTTGAGGCATTGGCAATGAGTGCACGACTCCAACAAGTCCTTCCATCTCTAGTAGAAGCTAAAGCAATGTCTGCTGATAGCCTTATTGCCTTCTTTCTCTCCAGGATGCTCATGTTCTGCTTTGCAGAACCAAACACTTGGAGACCCATTATCCATTTCTTGAGAAATTGTTGCTTGATTACAGAACTAGGAGCACGCATTCTGCAAAGAATAAGGCACAGTACAAGAAGATGTGATGAGTTCAATTATCTGAGATTTTGAGAGAGATATGTAATGGGAATTGCATCTTTATATTTTCTTCCAACTATTATTCTCAACTAATTAAAGAGAGAGAATTCCATATCATAGAAATAATAATTTTTTAAAACAAAAATTAAAAAAAAAAAAAAGCAAATATATTTTCCATCCAAAAAAGAAAGGAAAAATGGGAAAAGATATAAGGTATTTCCAAAAGAAGATGATGGCATGTTTAAGGTGAATTTATGCAGTTGATGGATCTAGCTACTCATGTCATAGGAACTATATGAGATGCAATGTTGAAGCAACAATATATATTATAACATTTTGAAGCATACCTTGATAAAATTAATTCTTGTATAGAACAAGAGCACAGAAAATCATGAGAGGTGAGTGAGACAAGTTGCAGACTGGTGCAGTTCTACAGATCCAAGAAAGTATGTATCAGAATCCTAGAATGATGTTAGAGAGAGAGAGAGAGATAGAGTGAGAAGCGAGAAGAATGTGAAGCCACTCCATTTATTTGCTCAAAAGAAAAGTAGCAGTGGGCCTTGGAGAAAAAGACACAGCACATGCAGGCACATGGTGGTTATGGCCCACCACACAAACCCTGGAGGTTATAAAAAGAAATTAGCATTTTGATTTATAGAATTATGAGATTAACTGAAAGGCCACCTTAAAGGAAATGAATACAAACAAAACTTAATTAGTTAATGGTTTTACTTCACGAAACGTGGAAAAAATGGAACATGGGATTTCTTTATCTACCAAATTTGCACCAAGTTGTTGGAATTTTTTATCTTGAAAAAGATATACTAGTAATTAAGACAAGCGAGTTTTTATCAAGTTAAATAGCAACAAGAGTTTTGTGAAGTGTTAGAGAGGATAGAGTGACCTGTTTTTGATACATAGGTAATAAGGTTATTTGTATCATTACTAGAAAATTATCAAATACAAATAAAAATACTAACTGAAAAAAATATTGTCGATAAATTATGATAATATTTACTAATAAAACATAACATTATTGTTTCCATTGATATTCACTGATAGAAATTTTCTATCGGTAAATATAGAGAGAACTAAAAGTATAAATTAAAGAATTAAAAAAAATTGGCAAGTATTCCTCTTGTTATTTTCGTTAGAAAATACAACGTTTCAGTATTACATATGAAATTATCATTGAAATATAATTGTCGCTAATATCCATAGGTAATATTTAAGTTATAACCTATCAAATCCCCTCTTTCGCTCCCTTATTTCTTCTTCTTCTTCCTTTTTTCTGCTTAAAACATCTGCCCCCCTCTATTTTGTCACAAAATCAAGATCTCATCATCACAAATTCAGCAACCCTAACACTTAGTCTATCAATATCCTTGTTCTAGTTTAATTTTAAAAAAAAGATTCTTCACATCAAGTAAGCAAACCTATCTATTTTTTGTTGTGACCCATTTTTTATGTTAAGTTTTTAGCAATTTTATGTAGTGTATATAGTTTGTTTGTGTGTTTACTTGTTTTATAGTTTTTTTATATATAAATTTGTTGTATGAATGTATGATTTGTACAATGTTAAGGTTTGTATAAGATTTTTAAAAATTATATTTTTTCTTGTCATTTGATGAATTGAGTTTCATTTTGTAATTTAGGTATTTTATAATGAAATGAATAATGGGTTATTTAATAGGTATATTTCATATTTTATCAATTTTATTGTAAAGTTGAAAATTTAGGTAAATTTGAAGGAAATTAATTTGTAGATGAAGAGCCAAATGCAGACGCAACTAGGTTTTTTGAACTTTTTAAAGATCTCAACGAACCATTATGCGATGGATGTACAAGCCATAATAAATTATCAGTTATTACTTAAGTGTTCACTATCAAGTCAAATCATGGGTTAAGTGAAGCAGGTTATGATAGAATCATTGAATGGGTGAGAAACATTTTACATAAAGGGAGTAAGATGATAGAGAATTTTTATGCTACTAAATCCATGATGAAACCCCTTAACATATGATACAAGAAAATTGACATGTGTCCAGACTTTTGCATGTTGTACTACATTGAAAATATAGATTTAACCGAGTGCAGAACCTGTGTGCATGCTCGGTATAGACCTTAAATTGGCAAGGGAACGACTCTTATTACACATAAAAAACTAAAATACTTCTCAATTACTCCTAGATTGCAAAGGTTATTCATGTCTCGAAATATTGTTTAGCACATGATATGATTTCATTCAAATGATATGGTAGATGGAGTTATGATGCTCCTTTCCGATGGTGAAGCTCAAAAGCAATTTAATAGGTTGCATCATCAGTTTTCAAAGGAACCATATAACATACATCTTAAGTTATATACAAAAAAATTCAATTCATTTGAGTTATTTTCTGCATTATATTCTTGTTGGTCGATGATACTTATAGATTACAACTTGCCACTGAAGATGTTTATGAGGCCAAAGTTCATATTCTTATCTAAAGTAATCTTGGTTCTAATAGTCTAATAGATGTTTGTCTTCGATCGTTGATTAATGAGTTAAATCAATTATGATCATTTAGGACTTTGACATATAATGTCTTGATGAAGTAAGATTTTTAGATATAGGCAATTTTAATGTGGAATATCATTGATTTGTTATGTATATAGGAAGGGTTTTTATTAGAGCACGTATGAAAAATTAGCATACGCATTGTTTGGAAAATAACAAGACATTCACCTTAAAAATAATGGTAAAACATCTTTTTTTTTTCCAACAAAATTTCTTGCCAACCGATCACAAATATAAAAGAATAGAAAGGACTTCTTTATAATTATAGTTAAAAGGGATGTTGCACTGCTGTATCATTAGATGAAGAATTGTATGATGTGGTCTCGTAGTATGAGGGCATTATTTTTTGTTTTCAATCCGCCAAGTAGAAGTTTTATGGTTTTTGGTGTGACCCAAAATTTTTATAAAAAAAAATATTTTTTGTGAGCTTCATTATTAGAAGACTAATCTTTTCTGCCATAATCTAAATGCCATACATATGAAAAAAAACACGTTTGAAAATATTTTTAACACGGTAATGGATGTGAAAAAAAAAAAAAGACAAAGGACAGCATTAAGGCTAGAAAGGATATACCTTTTTTTGTCACCATATGAATATAAAGTTGGTTTATATAGGTCACAGTTCACGAAGCCTAAAGTTAGTTTTGCCTTAGACAATAATATACAGTTATTTGTTTACCGATGAATTAAAAGTATATGTTTTTTTTTAATGGATACACTTTGAACATATCTAAATTGGTGAATTTAGAGGATGATAGATTGTATGAGTCATGATCACCACTTGTTTATATAACACTCATTCCACTAGT
>NC_133289.1:15923641-16009638 GCF_005239225.2 Populus alba | reverse complement strand
CTATAATTGCATTCCGCGCGCACGAGCCCTCTCTTTCAACTTGGAACTCTATTTTCTCTAGCTTTTTTCTGGGTTACGTTACCTCCCACTCCGTTCTTTGCAGGAAAATACTACATAGTTGACAACGGGTTTCAAATCTGGAAGGATTTATTGCTCCATACCCAGGAGTCCGATATCACCTTCAATGATTTAGAGGTGCCAATCAGCTGCCAGAAATCCACAGGAACTATTTAATCACCGACATTCTTTTTTTTCCCTTAGAAACACCATTCTCAGGTGTTCTTTCGATGTGCTGAAAACACGATTTCCTTATTTCTTAAGTTGCCCCCTCTCAATATGGGATTTCATGTCCAGTAGGGATCATAGTTATTTGCTGCATGCGTGTTAATAATTACATCAGGCGCGAAGGCAAAGATGATTGGTTGTTTTGCATAATGTGATGGAGATGGCTGTGGCAGAATTGCCAGATTTGATGAAGAGTCTGATATACAGCTGGCTTCCTCCATTCAGGATCACATGGCTTTCTCATTACGAGAATCGATTACGGGGGCCTCTGTGGAATGACTTCATAAACAAATGGATCAATGGTGATTGGTGTTGGCTCATCTCCTAGTCTGTGAAGATGCTGTATAGACTTAGGCAACTAATTTTGACGCTTGACTAGGTGTAGTTTTGTTGGAGTAATGTAATTTCTTGTGCTGAATGTATTGTATAAAGTTTGAATGGATATTTTTTTGCTTAGCTTCTGTACATTTGCATGCAGAAAATGCATTATTATTTTGTAGTGAAAACAGTTTTCTTAAAATCACAATTCACTGGCAATTAGAAAAAATACAAAAAGAACAATTGCAGTCATACAAGAGCATAAACATTTTTCCATGTTTGTTGTTTTTCTGAAAATATTTTCCTGCTTCGAATAATATTTTATAATCGGAACTTAGTCAGAAAAATCTTTCCTCCTTTCCTCTATAACATTTTTATTTTCCTGTTTACTATATCATTTTTGTTATAAATTTCAGTTATATCAGTTGAACTTGTAACGAACTCTCCCGCGTTTTCCCTTTAACTATCTTTCTCTCTAAAAACCACGGCTCTCTCCCCCCTCTTCATTCTCTCTGTGACTTCACTTTACTTTTCTCTTCATGGTTGTCTAAATCCTTCCATATGTTCACGAATCTTGAAAGGTAATGTTTGGTCACAGGAACCATTCGAAACATGTTCGCTTGGATTTTAATTGGTGGAGGGTTAATCAGTAAGGAGGTTATGAAATCTAACCTCCAAGCAATACTATATTTTTGTCTTGCTCTTCACTTTTTTCTCCAAACTACCACACCAAATTAAGCATCACAAGAATTCAAACATTCAGAAATCATGCTTTCTCTTTTACCGTAGATTACATCTATTTTCCGCGCAAGCTTGATACTAACTCATTTGGGAGATACAGAGCTGAGTTCAACCCAACAAGTTGTGCTTCATCAGAGAGAAATAACTGTCATTTTTTAGAGGATAAAATGACAAAATGATGATTAACACTAAGGTGATAATTAAGACCATGAAGGAGGTTACCTCAACACTCTAAACAGAGTGATACCAGAAGCTGGACAAAAAAAAGACAGAATATACAAGTCCATCCCTGCTCAAACAATCAAGTTTGAAACAGCAGGTGGTTCAAATTCTGGACAAGCACTTGAGGCAAGAAGCTCTGACCATGCAGAGGTGAAAGTAGAGTTTTGGTTAAACACATCCTGCAGAATCATTACAACGTCTTGCACTCCAAAACAAAGGTAGCAGCATGTTTCTCGTACACAAGACAATATCACAAGAAAGAAATACCTGCAAAGAAATGAAACTAAGGATCTGTGGAAGGCACTAAGATGTCTATTTCCTTTGAATCTCTTTCCTGGCTGTTACGTGGCGCATGAAGAATAGAAGAGTAATTATTTTTGTATAGTCCTTAATAATAGAAGCCATCCTTAATTTCGGGATTACCATGCTTGTTAGATCTTATCATGTAGCCACCATTGAGAAAGTGCTGAAATAATATAGAAAACACAGAATAGAATTTTATATATTAGTTTGTTTTATTCACTTGGCCAGAAACTCCAAGGAAAATCACTTGGCCAGAAATAAAAGGAACTCAGCGAAATAATCAATTAAGGAGTCATTGTTTAGCAAAAACAATACTTCCTGCTTTAATTAGTTCTTAAATAAATAACTTCCTATAGAAATATCGTTGTCTCATTATTAATTCCTCTCTCTCCGTCCTTTCTCTTGATCAAACGTCAAAGCGTATCCAAAATTAAATCCTTTGCTACCAACTTGACACAAGCAGAAGTACTTCAAAATTTCCCAATTTCCCTCACCAAATTTCTTGAAACCTTTCTCGTGATCTGTGCTTCGTTTTCTGATTGAATTGAATCATCTCATCTGGAGTTCAACATTCGTTCTTGCTTGCTTGGAAGGTATATTCTACTTTTCTTTTTTCTTGTTTTTTCTATTTTTTTATTTTTATCTTACCATGGTTGTTTTTTTCACATGGAACTATTGTTTGAATCTTTGGAGTTAGGATCATTAATAGTTTCAATCAATTGCTCTTTGCTTGTTTTTATAATCCATGCTTTATTGGAGTTCACCTAAACTGATCCTAAACACCTATTTTCCTTCCCACAGAACGAGCTAGATTAATGGAGAAGAACAGGTAGTGGACAGATTAGTGCAGCCCGGTCACAAGTGCCAGCTCTACTAATGCTAGTGGGTCGAGCATTTGAACAGGATATGAAGGTGATAACGGTCTTGGTTAATGGATGATGAAGTCTCAACCATTGGCATTTACGGAATGGGGGGGAGTTGGTAAAACGACAATGCTGCAACATATCCGCAATGGGACTTCTAGAAAGCACGAGATATTTCTCATAATATTTATTGGGTGAATGTGCCTAAAGGTTTCAAGATTGAAGAATCTGCAAGATCTTATTGCTTAATATCTTCATTTAGATCTTTCAAGCAAAAGACGATGATCTATCTAGATGCTGTCAAATTAGCAAAAGAACTCGTGAAGAAACATAAATGGATTCTCATTTTAGATGATTTGTGGAGAATTCTTTTTGAGCCCAAGAAGTGGGGATTCCTATCCATTAAAAGGATCCAAGCTCATTATGACAACTCGATCAGAAATAGTTTGTCTCGGCAGATGAATAGCGAAACAAATATAAGTACTGGATACTCTTTCTGATGAAGAATCCTGGACTTTGTTCACAGGAAGCTTGGACATGACAAACCACTTTCTCCAGAAGTGGAAACGAATTTGCTGCAGATGTTGCAAGGGGAATGTGCTGGTTTTGCCTTTAAGAATTGTTACATTAGCAGAAAGTTTGAAGGGAGTGGATGACCTACATGAGTGGAGGATTACATTTGAAGAGATTGAAAGAATTAACAAATTTTTTTGGGACATGAAAGATCAGATGTTCCAGATATTAAGATTGAGTTAGATTGTTTAGATGATTCAGCACAACAATGTTTTGTATATTGTGCATTATTCGATGAACGTCATAAGATTGAAAAGGGGGTGTTGATAGAATCGTTTATCGAGGAGGGGATAATTAAAGAAATAAACAGACAACACACTCGACAAGGGCCACTTCAATTCTTGATAGACTAGAAAATGTTGCTTATTGGAAAGAATTGATGGTGGTAGTGCTGTGCAAGAATGCATGACTTGCTAGGGACATGGCATCAAATACTAGATGAGTGCTCTCTAGTCATGGGTAAATCTTACTTTCTGTCCTCCTCCTCCCTTTTTTTTTATTTTCTATAGTTAACCACTAATTTTGTTTCATTCATAGTACTTTGGTTATATTAAAATCAATGATCAAGTTGTAGAATTTGTAAGCAGGATTCTTATATTGATAAGGTAGGAACTTATTTTATTTTGTGTTGCTTAATGAATAAACTCAACTCATTTATAGTTTTGTTCATTTCGTTGTTATCTTCTACTCAATTGCTATTTTTTTTTTTGAAAATTACTTCAAAAATCAATTTTTAATCAATGTTTATTTGATCTGCAGGCGCTAAAGAAGAAGAAGAGGATGAAATCAGGATGGACTTTGCCTGATGACAAATTAATTCTAAGATGTTTCATTTTCTTATTATATGTTGTGGTGATTTTAAAAATTTAATGTTTTGTATTTTTATTTGAACTAGAAAAAAAAAATGGGCGTTCAGTACGTTTTTTGTTTTAAGGATCCTTTTTTAGTGGATTTTCGAAAGCTTTTGATGATCAAGATTCTTACAATATTCAACGGAAATAATTAAATTTAAATTAAGATAATTATACTTTAATTGATGCTTTTAGTTATCTTTTTTATCTTTTTATTGCAATACTGTAATGTTATTTTTTCAACTGTATTTTTTAACACTATCAACAACACACATTTTTTCTTAAACAAGCTTCAGCTGAACATCTTGCACTGTTTTGTGAAACTTTAGCCTCGATCTCCATTTGCTTGCCTAGTATCTCAACATTAACACTAGTCAACGAGCTTAGCTAGTATCTTAGCATTTAACACTAGTCAATGTTTTTTTTCCCTTGTAAAACTTAGAAAGACTAGTCCAATACATGATATCATAAACATAGAGATTAGCAATAAGAATATGCTTTTCATGCTCTCGTTTTAATTTATTTTTCTTATCATGAGGTATAAAATAAGACAACCAAATATAGGGTGGTTTTTGATTTTAATCTTGCTTTGTTGTAATTTTCCTGTGTTGCCTATTCATAGACAAGATCTTGTATTCTTTTAGAGCATTTCTCGTACTCTTTAGCCTAAAAAAAAGTAGAGCAAGACAACCAAATACTCTTAATTTAAAGTAAATCAGAGTAAGAAAACTATATCATATTTTATATGAAGCTTTCAACTCTAAAACTATTGATGATAATCACCGCGATAAACAAGTCATGTTAACTTCTTTTTTAGCTCAAAAGTCTTTGACAATCAGCTTGTAAAAATATAAAAACATGCTCTTTTTAAAAATATTTGTTCATACATTTTACAACCTTTTTATTGCATTGTATTCCTGACAGCATGATGTGCCTTAGTAATTTTTTGTATACTTGTCGGACTCGCCAATTCTTAAGTGATTGCTTCTTACTCTTTTGCTATTCTTCAATTCAAGGCTTTTCATTGCTTGAAGGTGACAATCACGTCAACTTTTATCTTAGCAATTACACCCTAGATCTTTTAGAGTAGTCATTAAAATATCAATAGATATTATGCTCCCATTTTTTGACATAACAGAGGAGAACTCTAAGGGTTTAGAATTAAACATGATCCACAGTACCTTTGGTATGATGAATAATCATACTGAATTTCATCATGTATTATTTACTATTAATTACAATGCTAACAGAAATCTAATTTTTCTGTTTTCTAACCACGTACAAATCTCGTTTTTTCAACTTGTCATCTTCTCTCACTAATGTCACCGTTTCATGTGTCGCAACTAAGTTAGGAGCATTCTGAATCAATCAACAAATGATATATGCAACTGAATGACTAATTGTTGAACCGATACTAAGAGATCAAAGAAGAAGATGTGGTGCAATGCTTTTCGTCAACATCATTATATGTCTATTCATGTATTCTCTGTTTCTTGTCACATCCAAACAATTTTGGCTGGTGTTTTCTTGTTTTTCTTTAATTGAGTATTAGAGATTATTTGGAAGATAACACCATTTCCAGATATCAGATTCTATATTTTCCATTGTTGCACGTTCCTCAATCCTTATTGACATCAAGTTTGTTTTGATTAAAGTAAACTGATAGCCTTGTTTTTGGATTATGAAAGCTCATATTTGGATCTGATTTTAGGACTAATAAGAATCAAAGTGTTTCATAATTTGTCTAAATAAATTCGTTCTGAGTGCTTAAAATTATCATGCCTGTCTTCTACTATCAAGCTAGCTAGATAGATGAGAACAATGAAAAACTATATTTCAATCGGCCATCTCATATCAAATATTTGAAGAAATGGAAAAATTTCTTTGGAACATGTTATAACAAATATTTGAAGTAATGATCAAGATTTTTACTATTTGATTGTTGATGGTGGTAATCTCCGCTACGTTCCTGCAGTAGTAATAAAAATGGTTTTCCATCTGCTTCCTAAAATAAGCAGATCTAGGCTTTCTTCTGAAAAAAAGAAGAAACATTTTTAATAATCACTTTACACCTCCCTCGAGAACACTCAACTGGACAGGAGCTTTTCCCAAGTGAAGTTTTTATAGAGATAGATCCCAAAGTGAAGTTCTTGAATTAAGAATTTTTTTTTATGGTAACTTCTGAAGTATGACATCTTTGGGTTAAAAGCAGAACTTCAAGTCGAAATATAAATCTTGCAGAAACAGACACAACATTCTTGTTTCGTTTCCAGAAGTCATTGAGGAACAGATCCAGTGAGTTTGTTTCCTCGTAGTTCGGCATGATATTCATTATCATTGGAATAAACAAAAACTGATCTGAAAAAAAAAAAAACGAATTGAATTTTTAACATATGAATTTGGAATCTGCAAATTATTTCAAGATAAATATATGATACAACATTTACTACTTAGATTTAACTGAACTAACTTCTAGCCAGATGGCCTGGTTCTCCGTAAGAGTTTTGTGGAATCAGAACAGTATGATCCGTTTATAAGTTGGCTTGGATTCTGCCAGAAATGGTTTCTTATAGCCTTATATTTTGTGTTGATCGCGGAAAAACCCAGGATCAGAAAGAAAGTCCTCACAGAAGTTTGACCTTCGAGCATGCTCGCAACTTGAGACCTTGTAGGCCTAAGAGTTGGGGACGCGTTGGTGATAAGAGAGCGACATTAGTATCACCATAGCCTCCCTGAAGAATACTCTGACCTCAATTCTGGATCAACCACCTCGGAAAGACTTCTCTCTCTTGCAAAACACTAGGCTGGCAGAATCCCAGATAAATCATGAATAAGATGCTATAATATATTCAATGGTAATTGTCACGGACACCCGAATTACCGGATCATGACCGGCACATAGGCAAGGTTTCTCAAGGGGTTCCAAACCTATGCGAAACCCAAACTTACATACAATCCTTTAAACAACTCAATCAGTAGGTTTAACGCAGAACATTGAACAACAAACAACTTTATAAAATATAATGTAATTGTCTTAATACAAGAGTTATAATTCATAGTTTTGGAGCACTAACTTGACATAAAAAGGAAGGTACAAATTCAACAAAAGGCAGGTTCGGAAGGTTCAACAAAAGTAACCTGCTATCAAGCTATAAGCCTGAAAAGGATAAATAAATGAGAGGGTGGAGTTTCAACAACTCAGTGAGTAGATAACGTTCAATATACATACACGAGGTAATATAGCAATGAGAAATATATATACAAGTATGGCTTTAGTTCTTATACGAAGGTTTATCAAATAGGCCATAACAAGAATATCATATGGTAAAACTGTCGTCAGAAAATCAAAATGCCAATGAGCATGAGGCTCCGTACTGTGGGATGATCAGTCCACACAGGTTGGTGACTCCCCCGACCAACTAGGGTTTCAAGTAGACATGTGCACAAAGACTAACACTACCAACTGTTAGCATGGGTATTCTGAACTGACATACCATAGGGTTCATAATATAATCTCGATAAACATATTCATATCTCAAAGCTCAACTCATGCACATCATCCCAAATGAGGAGCTATCAATTTCAGAATTCACTTGAAATCATATTAGGTTCATATCAAGAATTCAGATTCAATAATTGATCAATGCTTTATCATATCAAGGATAATAATCATCAATATACATTATCAAGAAGCATGATCCAATTCATATTAACAAGATCAAATATTTATAATATTTCTCATGCATATGGAAAAATTATCCACTCACCTGACTCAAAAGCAAAACAAAAGAAAGACAGGCACAAAGCTGAAACCGAAGGAAATTCCTACTGACGTCCTGCCGGATATGAATATCAGGATTATCTGAATACAAAGGGAAACATATTCAAAAACGACTCGAAAGAACATTTAATCTATTTAATACACTTAACTAAGGGTGTATTCCGTAACCCTATATATTATAGTCAATTTTCTTAAAACCAAAATCTAACGGTTTTCCCGAAATCTAATCATAATAAAAACAACTAATAAAATTGGTAATAATTCACTAAATAACCTTAATTATTCATCAAACTAATCTGCAAAGCTAATATTACAGATAGGGACTAATCTGGGAATTTTTCTATATTTTTAGGGCCAAATTGTAACTTTTATCAAATGAGGGACAAATGAAATTTGTCATAAATCCATGAATTATACTGAAATTCTGACCTTATTAATATAATCCTCAGGGTTCTGTTCAGGAACCTCATTATGCTTTAGGGATCATTCTGGAGTTTTACTAAATTTTTAGATCAAATCGTACTTTTTGGTCAAATTGGAGGACTAAATTGAAAGTGTTAAATTCTCTTATCTATACAGTAATTATGTCCATAATTCATATGTTATTCTGTTCAGAATCTCGGAATATGCTCCAGGGACCAATTTTGTAATTTTCCAAAGTTCGGGGACTAAACTGTAATTTTCTGGAAATTGAGGGACCAAATTGAATTTTCGTCATCTTCAACCTCCAGTCCAGATTTTAACAGAAACCCCACTGTTCTCCCCTGATTTCTAACTCAAATTTCACCAATTTACACAATTCTATAACTCAAAATCATCATAATCTTCCATAATCAACTAAAATCATCAATTAACCCACAAACAATCAACCCCTAACCTTCAATTTAATTCATCAATTAAAACCCAAACACAAATTCTCAAAACCCTAACATAGATCATCAAAAACTGAAAAATTAAAGTTGAATTAACATATTATACATATGAAACAACTTAAATTACCCTTTTTCACTTATTTCTCATCAATTATCTCTTCCTTTTCCTTATTTTCCCGTCTTTTTCTTCTTCTTCTTTCCTTTCTCACTTCTGCGATTCTCTTCCTCTCAAAATCAGATTTCTATTATTATTTTTTTTTTTTACTTCCCTATTTATATTATCAACTATTTATCCAATTACTACTATCCCTCATTTAATTTATTCCTACATCTAAGCTTCAAGGGGTTTCTAGGCTTTTCCTATCCCTTTAATACAAACATCAACAATCTCCCCACCTTATAAAAGTTTCGTCCTCGCTAACTTAATAGAAAAGATTGATACTTACCTCGAAATTATCGAAAGATGAGGATACTCCTCACGCATCTTATCCTCAAGCTCCCATGTCGCTTCTCACGTGAATGGCCTTTTCCATTTCACTTTCACTGAAGCTATGTCTTCGACCTAAGCTTCCTCACTTGTCGTCACTATTAGCTTCCGGTTGCACCTCATAAACCATATCATCCCTCAAGTCAATGGGATGAACCTCAATACATGTGATGGATCTGACATATATTTTCCTTAACATGGAAACATGAAATACCGGATGAATAGCAGACAAGTTTGGTGGTAATGCTAACCTATAAGCACGACCCCAACTCTCTCCAGAATCTCATACGGTCCAATGAATCGAGGACTCAACTTCGCCTTTCTTCCCAAACCTGAATACTCTTTTGTAGGTGATATCTTTTAAGAACACACAATCACCCACTGAAAACTCTAAGTCACGCCTTCTTTTATCCGCGTAACTTTTTGTCTTAGTCTACTCTGAGCTGTTTGAAGCTTCTTCTAATACCTCTAACTTCTCTGAGGGTAATCTGAATCAACTCCGGTCCTATTAGCCTCTTCTCACCACCTCAAACCAACAAACCGGTGATCTATCACTTTCGGCCATCAAAAGCTTTCATAAGGTGCCATCTCTATGCTAGCCTGATAATGTTGTTGTAAGCAAATTCCAACTAATGGATAGGAACTTACTCCAACTAACTCCAAAAATCCATAACACAAGCCCTTAACATATCCTCCAAGGTCTGAATAGTCCTCTCAGACTGACCGTCTGTCTGAGGGTGAAAAGCTGTACTCAACTGCTCTACCTTAGTACCATAGCTTCTTGAAATTTCACCCAAAAACCGCGATGTAAACTGTGGACCTCTATCAGACACTATCGAGATTGGCACTCCATGCACCGTAACAATTTCACTAATAAACAATTCCGCCAACTTTGCATATTCATAAGTAATCTTAACTGGCAGAAAAATGGGGCTGATTTTGTCAACCTGTCAACAATCACCCATATCGAATCATAACCCTCCTGATCCTAGGCAATTCCTGTCAAAAAGTCCATTGTGGATCCTTTCCCACTTCCATTCTGGAATCAACAATGGTTGTAACAATCCAGGAGGTTTCTGGTGTTCACCCTTTACCCTCTGACAGGTCAAACCACCTAGAAACAAAATTTGCTACATCAGCCTTCATCCTATTCCACCAATAACACACTTTAAGGTCTTTATACATCTTTGTGGAACTGGATGCATTGTGTAAACTGTCTGATGTGCCTCTATCATCAATTCTCTCCTCAGATCATCAACATCAGGTACACAAAGCCTATCCCTATATCTCAACACATCATCATCACAATCACAAAACCTACAGCTTTACCACTGCTCAACCTCATTTCTAATCCTGAGTAGTGAATCATCTTTCTTCTGCGGGGGGAGCTGCTTTTATTTTATCAAACAAATCTGACCTTAACCTGAAAATGAGCAATGCATTGATCCAGCTTTCACTAAGATCAAATTTGACTCTTTCATCCACTAACTCATGCAGCTCCCTAATCAGAGGTCTTCGTACCTTCCTGAATATGAGCTAAGCTCCTGAATGATTTTCTACTCAAAGCATCGGCAACTACATTTGCCCTACCCGGGTGGTTATTGTATGGTACAATCATAATCCTTCAGCAGTTCCATCCATCTCCTCTGCCTCAGGTTTAGATCCCTCTGCTGAAAGATGTATTTCAAAACTCTTGTGATCTGTAAAGATCTCACAAGTTTCACATACAAGTAGTGCCTCCAAATCTTCAAAGCAAAAATTACAGCCCTATCTCTAAATCATGTGTAAGGATAGTTCTGTTCATGCTTCTTCAGCTGCCGTGAAGCATAAGCAATAACCTTGCCATGTTGCATTGAACACATCCTAACCCCACTCTCGAAAGCATCACAATACACTGTGTAACCACCAGAACCTGATGGTACTGCTAGAATAGGCGCTGTAGTCAATCTCTCCTTCAACTCTAAGAAACTTTTCTCACAAGCTTCAGACCACTGAAACTTAACATTTTTTCTGCGTTAACTTAGTCAATGGTGCAGAAATTCGAGAAAAGTTCTCCACAAACCTACGATAGTAGCCGGGCCAAACCTAAAAAACTTCTAATCTCTGTCGCCGAAGTAGGCCTAAGCCACTGCTTAACTGCTTCAATCTTTTGAGGATCAACCTCAATCCCATTCCTTGACACTACAATGCCCAAGAAATGCTACACTCTCCAACCAAAACTCACTCCTTTGAGAACTTGCCATACAACTGACTGATCTCGCAGAGTTTGAAGCACCAATTCAAATGTTGCTCATGCTCCTCTCTAGACCTTCGAATACACCAAAAATATCATCAATAAAAACTATCACAAAATCGATCAAAAAATTGGCCAACACTCTATTCATCAAGTCATAAAAGCTGCTGGTGCATTCGTCAACCCAAAGACATCACTAAAAACTCATAATGTACCATACGAGTTCTAAAAAAGCTGTCTTTGAAATGTCCTCACCCTAATCCTCAATTGATGATAACCCAGATCGAAGATCGATCTTAGAAAAAGAACTGAGCTCCCTGTAACTGATCAAACAAATCATCTATACGAGGGAGTGGGTATCTATTCGAACTGTCACACCGATTCAATTGCCTATAATCTATACACAACCTCAATGACCCATCTTTCTTCTTCACAAACAACACTGGAGCTCCCCAAGGGGACACACTTGGTCGAATGAACTTTTTTATCCAATAAATCACTGCAGCTGCTCCTTAACTCCCTCAATTCTGCTGGAGAGCCATTCTATATGGTGCCATTGATATTGGTTCAGTGCCCGGAACCAAATCAATACAGAACTCAAATCTCCCTATACGGAGGCAATCCAGGTAAGTCATGCAGGAAAGACATCGATAAACTCTCTTACTATAGGGACTTCCTCTAACTGGGGGAACTTTCTTTCTCTTACATCCACTATATATATGCTAATAGCACTGTACCCCTTTTCGGGCCATTTTCCTCGAGATAGCCGACAACATAATTGATGGAGACCCAATCTTATCTCCTTGAAATACCAACCCAACTTCTTGATCTAGAATCAAACATATTTTCTTTACCCCAACAATTTACCGAAGCCCTATGCTTAGCCAACCAAACCATTCCTAAAATCACATCAAAATCAACTATATATAAGACATTTAAGTCTCCCATAAAGAACTTATCTTACAATCTCTATTTCACAACAATCCCAGATACACATACTTTACTAATATTAACTCATCTAAGGAGTGGAGACTGAAATGGGCAATCTTAATAAAGTTGGTTGCTTATCTAACCTCATGGCCAAAATATGGGGACACACAACGAATGAGTTGCTCTCTCGTATTAAATAATATTTTTGATTCAAAGAGCAAACAATACGAATGTTTAGGTGTGGGTGTATTTCCCCACGCTTCTATACCTTGCATTTCTAAACTTCATAATACGGACATCATCTTTATTATCATTTACTCTAACAGTTGTTCGTCTATTCCTCAACATTTCTAAAAATGTGAGAAGCACTTGAAGTCATCCGGCCTGGAAACAAATAGCATGATGATTATCACAGAATTATAGGAAAGCATATCTATCAACAAGGAAGAAGACATACTTGATGAGAATTTAAAATTTAAAAAACAACAAACAAGAACAATACGGATCCTAATGCTCCACTTATTATGAAATTGAATTATATTATTGTTTCTTTAACCTAAAGCTCTGATACCAAGTTTGTCACGACCCGATTGCCCGGATCAATGACCGGCACATAGGCAAGGTTACCCCTCCAAGGTTCCAACCTATTGCGAACCCAAACTTACATACAATCTTATCCTTCAAAACTCAATCAGAGTTGTTCAACGCAGCAATAAACAACAAACTAACTTCATAATATAATTCGATTTGTCTTAATACAAGAAGCTCATATAATTTCATAGTTGGGAGCACTACTTGACATAAAAAAGAAAGATACAAATTACAAAATCAAAAGGCAGGTTCGGAAAGTTCAAACAAAAGTAACCCGCTATCAAGCTATAAGGCCTGAAAATGATAAAATAATGAGAGGGTGAGTTCAACAACTCAGTGAGTAGATAACGTTCAATATACACACACGAGGTAATATAGCAATGAGAATATATATTCAAGTATGGCTTTAGTTCTTATACGAAGGTTTATCAAATAGGCCATAACAAGAATATCATATGGTAGAACTCGTCAGAAAATCAAAAATGCAATGAGCATGAGGCTCCGGTACTGTTGGATGATCAGTCCACACAGGTGGTGTCTCCCCCGACCACTAGGGTTCAGATACGATGTGCACAAAGACTAACACTACCCTGTTAGCAATGGGTATTTGACTGACATACCATAGGTTCATAATCATAATCAAACAAACATATTCATACTCAAAGCTCAACTCATGACATCACTCAAATGAGGAGCTATCAATTCAGAATTCACTTCAAAAATACATACTGGTTCATATCAAAATTCAGAATTCAATAATTGATCATGCTTTATCATACCCAAGATAATAATCAAGTATATACTTATCAAGAACGCATGATCCAATCTCATATTAACAAATCAAATATTTATATACTATTTTCTCATGCATATGGAAAATTATCCACTCACCTGACTCAAAAGCAAAACAGAAGCAAAAGCAGACACTGAAGAAATCCTACTGACGTCACCGCCTGGTAGAATATCAGGATTATCTGAATACAAAGGACATATTCAAGAAACGACTCGAAAGAACATTTAACCTATTTAATACATTTCTTAACTAAGGTGTATACTGTAACCCTATGATTTTTAAACCTAACTAGTCAATTTTCTTAAAAACCCAAAAATCTACGTTTTCCCGAAATCTAATCCATAATAAAACAAGTAATAAAATTGATAATAATTCACTACAGTAACCCTTAATTATTCATCAAACTAATCTGCAAAGCTAATATCGCAGCTAGGGACTAATCTGGAATTTATCAATATTTTTAGGGCCAAATTGGTAATTTTCATCTAATGAAGGGACCAAACTGAAAATATTAATTATTACTGGAATTTTGTCCTTAAATCATCCTCAGTTCTGTTCAGAAACCTCAATTTATTGCCCTAGGGATCAATTCTGGAAATTTTACTAAATTTTTAGGTCAAATCGTACTTTTTGTCAAATTGGAGGACTAAATTGAAAGTGTTAAAATTATCTTATTCTATACAGTAATTATGGTCCATAATTCATATGTTATTTCTGTTCAGAATCTCGGAAATATGCCTCCAGGGACCAATTTGTAATTTTCCAAAGTTCGGGGACTAAAAAAACTTGTAATTTTCGGAAATTGAAGGGACCAAATTGAATTTTCGTCAATCTTCAACCTCCAGTCCAGATTTTAACAGAAACCCCCACTGTTCTCCCCTGATCTTCTAACTCAAATTTCACCATTTACCACAATTCTATAACTCAAAATCATCATAATCTTCCAATAATCAACTAAATCATCAATTACCACAACAATCAACCCCTAACCTTCAATTTAATTCATCAATTAAACCCAAACACAAATTCTCAAAACCCTAACATTCATCAAAACTGAAATTAAAGTTTGAATGTAACATATTATACATATTAAACAACCTAATCTTAACCTTTTTTCACTTATTTCCTCCAATTCTCTTCCTTTTTCCCTTATTTCCCCTCTTTTCTCTTCTTCTTCTTTCCTTTCTCACTTCTGCCGATTCTCTTCCTCTCAAAATCAGATTTCTATTATTATTTTTTTTTTTTACTTCCTATTTATATTTATCAACTATTTAATCCAATTACTACTATACCCCTCATTTAAGTTTATTCCTACATCTAAGCCTTCAAGGGGTTTCTAGGCTTTTTCCCTATCCCTTTAATACAAAACATCACATCATGATTTTTTGCTTTGTTTTCTTTTTGTGAACAGATTGTTGTTTGAAGTTTTCAGCTAGTATGGAGATTGTTGATTTGATATGTCTATCCATTGCATGCCATAACATAGGAGTTATGTTTAGCTAGAAACTTGTTATTTTTGGATAGATTGCATGATGAGGTACTAACTTATTTGTGAAATAGTATTGTTGAAAAAAAAATTTTATTTGGAAAATAGTATAGTCGAAAAAAAATCTTGGAAAATCATATTTTAAAAAGATTGTGCCACAGTATCTTTGAAAGGTTGCCTCATTGATCAAGGCAATATTATATCAGAACTAAAGAAAGATGGTCATCTGTGGTATCGCCAGCAGTAGCTTCAGGTAATCTAGTCTTCAGCCCTCCGGGCAGCTAGCACACAATTAATTCTTGGATTCTACATGTAAATTTGGCAGTTATCGGCTTATTTGATTCACTACTACCCATGCTGAATTTCTTAACATGGCGGAAAAAAATCAAAAATAACTTCTTTATAAACAAACATTTGGGATTTTGAGATTCTTGTGATTAGATAATTCACCTTTTATATATGCTTCAAAGATACCATCTAATTAACAGTTTTGATAAGTTTTTCCCTATAATTGTAGATTAAAAATATTAATTGATCCGTCCCTACACACATACACACACCCTACTCCTAGTATGAGAACTGAGAAATTAGATGGGGGTATGGTTTTAAAGCATGGGCAGCTTGAGAAAGGATTTAGAGTAAAGTCAGAGGTGGCAAAAGCAACGAACAAAATTATGATGATCACCAAGAAACTTGGCCAAGGTGGTTTTGTGTGCTGCGTATAAAAAGGAGTTTTACCATGTTTATTTGAATTAACGGTAGGGCCATGTCACTTGCAGTCAAGAAGTTTAAGGGTGTAGTAGAAGGACAGGCTCATGAGTGAACCGAGAATTTCAGCATGAAATTGGCTACAAGGGAGGTGGTCAATCGCAAGAACGTGGTTAAAAGCTACTCATTGAGTGGACTATTTGGGTTGTTTCAGACCAAGTGTTTAGTGGCCGGTTTTACTCTGTAGTGAGTTAACAAATTCATCTGCTTAACAGGAACCACTTTTCATCATATCCAGATAAAAGTCTCAAAGTGGATTGAGTTTAACTCGGACAAAACCGTTCGAGAGTAGCTGCTGGGACTGCACTTGCAGCCTTGATTATTTGCATTCTTTAGCAAACCGGTGGGCTCAATTTCGTTTATGGGAGGGTCAAGATTTCAACAGTAAAGATAGCTGATTTTGGAGCTTCATAGCTGATTTCACTAGGTGAAGCTGAATATAGCAAAAAAAAAATACTAAGGTAATTTAACAGTAAAGAGTGACGTCTTCAGCTTCGGAGCAGTTCTCGTGTGGAACTTCTGACAGGAACATAAGCCAAACTCTAATGCCTGGAGAGAAGTGTAACATTCATTTTCATCTCATCATTTGGAAAAACAATCAATCTCCTTAAAATTTAGATTTTGAGGTAGCTAAAGAAGAACCGGTAGGAGATAAAAATGTTTGCTGGGCTTGCAAAATAGATGCACAAATAGCAGGGTGTAAATAGGCCCAAGCATGAAGTATCTGACGAGTTATCTAGGCTAACAGCACTTCAATGAATGCTTGTGCGGTCAGAAAAATAGTGGAGATATAATCTTTGCCAGGCAAATCACACTCTTCTCCGTGAGGAATGCAATCGTTGAATAATGAACCTAATGATGGGGTTCCTATTGAAGTCCAGAAAGTCCGCTACAATCTACAAAGTCAAATTAAGTGCTACGTTGAATTGGTCTAGCATGCGTCCTAAATCATGTTGATCGCTTTATATTATGAATCTTTATATCACATCTCTCAGGAATGGCATTTCGGTCCTTGGTTCCACAAAATCTACCATGCAAGGTAAATTAATCGCATTTATTATTATCTTTATCCTGTAAGCCCCCACGATTTTTATTTTACATGATGAAAAAATGAAGGATAAATCCTAGAAACATGTTGAGCTTTGCAGGATCCTGGAGACAATAATACTCAATCACTACCAATAAAGCTTGCAACTTAATCAAACAAATCTATTTAGTACACGCTTGACAACAGTTTCTTGCCTTCCGAAAGTGCAGCATGTTTCCTTGGCGAATTCCAATTTAAATGGCTATCGGTGTAGTTTTCAATCTCGAAGGATATGACAGTTTGGGATTGACTCGTGGAGGACTTGCGTTGTTGCGGAAAGATTGTGATGATTGGCCTAGCAAGTGCTCTGTCTCTTCGCTATTTTGCTGGGCCCATGATTTCTGATTAAGGATTTCAGCTTAGCAAGCTCCTCTGACACTCCTTCATGATGGGCGGGTTTACTCCTATGCTATTCAGACATCTTTTAGCAAGCTCAGCAACAGTTTCAATCTCATCCATCTCAGCTTCATCAGCTGCTTGAAAATCCAAAAATCCCAATAAGATCATTATTTTCCAATGCTGAAGTTGAAGTACTGAATAAAGTTCCGTTTCTTTCCTGACTTGGCATTGAGTTCGGCTTCTCCCCTGTGAGAAGCTCCACAAAGAACTACCGCAAAGCTTATACTACATCACTTTTTTCAGTTAAAGTTTACCGTCATAAAGATACTCTGGATCCAGGTAGCCGAAGTTCCTTGTATTTTCGTGCTAAAATATTGGTCTGGCCTGGAGAAATAAGCACCGAAGCTCCAAAATCTGCTACCTTTGCCGTGTAATTATCGTCTAATAGAATGTTCACCGACTTGACATTCCGTGAATAACTGAGGCGCGTCGCTAGAGAGTGCAAATAATCAAAGCGAAAGAGGCAGCCTCCGATGCCAATCCTCAGACGATTGCTGCCAGGCAAGCCAATACCTGGGCCACCCGGCTTTTGTCATGGGACGGTCGGCGTGTCTTGAAAGCAGCCAGGGTTCCCATTCTGAGACTGCAACTCGTAAACTAGTAAGGGCACTTTTGTCTCCAAGCACAGGCCCAGGAGTTTTTTACCACGTTTCTTGTGGTTCGGCAAGCCTCGTGACAACAACCAGAATTTCATCCGTTGGAAATCCCGTTCATCTGAGCTTTGTGCACCCCCTTGGACTTCTTGGAACAGCACTACTTGTATTCGTCTGCTAAAACTCCTTTGTAAAGCTGAACCGAAACCAACCACCTTCCCCGAGTTTTTTATCATCATCATAATTGTTCGGCTTGCTTTTTGTCAGCTCTCGCCGGCTGAGCACTGAAAATCTTACTCACCTTTGGGCACGCTGCTTTAAAACCAGGCGACTGTGCCCGCCATTTTCTCTGAAGTTCCGTTCCGTCCTTTATTCTTTTCCTACTCAAGATCATGAAGCAGCAATAGGCAAATAATCACCCAGGGAAACTATGGCGCCTATGCACTGCATACAGAAAATCAATGGAAAACAAACTGAATCTCTTGAACACGAAACGTTTCCATGCCATTATTGTAGTGCGCCACTATGCTAATCTCATGTGTTGAGAGGGAGGAATAAAGCGATGTCGTCAGGATGCAAAGCAAAATCCAATACAGGAACTTATTGGTTCTCTGAGTACTAAAGGATGGAGCTCTGGAAGCATGCAGTCAAGCAAGCAATAGCAACCACTGTATAAGGCCGAAAGAAAGAATGCAAATGACATTTACCTGCTATAAATGGTAGTGATAGCAAATCCTTGACAGCTACTTTTCCATCACCATGCATGCCAAGTGAACATTTAGACATTTGTAATCCCCAATGGTGCTTGTGGCAAAGCTTTTGACCATGACAGTGTGTATTTCTGGGGATCCTTGCACTCATCAATATCTGTAACATAAAAAATTAATGACATTAATCAATACAACTTTAGTCTACACGCAATATAAATTCTAGAACAGAGTTCCCTACTGGGCATTTAGAAGTTTTTTGTTTCATCAATATCTGACAAAGAGAATGAACAATCTTCTAATTTCAACGCTTACGTAACTACTGCGAAGGCATCTGTCACTTATCCTTGGCATCCATTGTTCAAGATATGGGTTTCCTTCGAACCCTTTTTTCGCATTCGCCAACGATACCGCCTCCTTGACCATTATCTCAAGTCAGCTAATTGCAATTTGTATTCATGCCCACAAGCATCATGAACCGCTCTTATTGGCCTGAGCCTTTCGCAGTTTCTCGGTTTGAGCTACCCATCTCCGATCACCAACATTTGAATTTGTATCGTTAAGTTTTGAAGTTCGAGAGAGTGCCAATCGACAGGTCAAGGGAGTCTTTGTCCTCAAGGAATGCAAAGCTACAGGGGTTAAACTTCGGAAACATTCGTGTGGTGTGGAAAAGCCTCCCAGCTGGTAATATCCAGAGATTTGAGACCTTGGGAATCGAGGTCTGGCAGCATCCAGAAACTGAGCAGCCCTGTAAATGGCCTCTCACCTGTCGGAAAAGATTGATTTGTGGCTGAATCTAATTCTTCAGTTGATGATGGGCCGCCACGATGTGGTCATTTATACACAAAGGTAAGCAAGAGGTTGTAACTGATCCTACATGTCAGGAATCAGTTACTGACCTTGCAGCGGTCAGAGAATAACAATAACCTGAAATACATAACACATGTTTCTATAATGATCCTATTTTTATACACTGAAATATTTGTCTATTCTCAACACTCCCCCTCAATGTTGGAGAGTGGATATCTTGCACTCCCAACTTGCTAACCATAGAACAGAAACCTTTTCCTAGTGGCTTGGTCAGAAATATCTGCGAGTTGATGAGTAGAGTCTACATACTGTGTGGTAATGGACGCCATCTCGGTTTTGTCTCTGATGTAATGCAATCCATTTCAATATGCCTAGTCTTTCATGAAACACCGGATTAGCTGCAATGTGCAATGCTGCCTTATTCGCGTCACATACAATAAAGCAGACTCATGGTGTGAAATTCCCAAGTCTTTTAGAAGACATCGCAACCATGTCAACTCACAACATGCTCCCGTCAACTTGCTCTGTATTCTGCTTCAGCGGAAGAGAGCGAAACTGTTTCTGTCGCTTTGATCGCCATGGAGATCAATGATGATCCAAGAAAACACAGTACCCTGTTGTAGATCTTCTAGTTAGTGGCATCCTGCCCAGTCTGAGTCACAATAGCCTCTCACCTCAAATCATTCTTCGGAGGAGAAAACTAACCCCCGGCCGGGTGCCCCCCTTTTAGTATCGGCACAACTCTAAGAGCTGCTTCCACGTGTGAAGCTTCCTGGGTTGATCGCATAACGACTCAAAACGACATGCACGGCATATGTTATATCTGGTCTTGATGACAGTCAATAAATCAACCGACCCCACCAATCTTCTATACTGGTTGACTTCCGCGATTTTTGAGTAGGGGACCTTTATCTGATAACTTTAAAACCCTGTTCCATAGGAGTATTGATAGGAGCAGCACCTGTCATTCCGGCATCCTCAATAACTTCTAACGCATATTTTCGTTGTGAAACAAAAGGGGAAGGCGGCTTCCATTCTTTGAAGTAGATACTCACGTTTCCAAGAAAATATGTTTAAAATCACCAAGATCTTTGATATGAAAATGTTCTGCCATGCACGGAAATTTCGTTTAGTAGCAGCAATTTGTTCACGGGTCATTTCCAGTGATCAAAACTATCATCAACGTATAATGTAAGCAGAGAATGGTGAAAGACATACCGGCCTGATTTCTTCCTTCTGCTGGAAATAAATTTTGCGAATTAATGCCGCGGGCGGCTTTTACTGAACAAACCAGCAGAACAAGCCAGTCAGCTCCGGCAGAACAGTTTGGCGAACCATTGCGGTCCGAGATGCGCCTCGTTTTTAAACCGAGACCGTATACGGCGATTTGTGAAGGCGACAAACAAGATTTGTTCTCCCCTGTCGACCGAAGACCTGTCGCGTACAGACAGTATAAATTTCTTCGAGTTAAATCTCCATGAAGAAACGCATTGTGTCACAATCCATTTGGTGCAAGGACCATCCATGGGCAGCTGTCAGAAGCAAGAAGGCAGCGGACTGAGATGATTTTGGCAGTGGGAGAAAATCTCGTGGTAATCCACTCCTTTCCATTTGCGTGAAGCCCTGTGCAAACCAAAACGAGCTCTTGCAACGCTCAACTGAACCATCTGAATTGGAGTTTAACTCCCATAAACCCATCTGCAGCCGATTGGTTTCTTGCCCGACGGTAAGTGAGTAACTGTCCAAAGTGCCATTATTTTGCAGAGCCCTGGAGCTCGGTTTGCATGGCAGCTCTGCCACTCAGGATCAAAGAAGAGCCCTCCGAATAAGTTTGGGGCTCTGAAATTGAATTCTGATTTGACCAACAAAGAAATGGTTTGCAGGTGTATAACGATGGTAAGAAAATGAAATTGCTCATGGGAAAACGAGTACCTTTGTGGAAACCGGGGCTGCCAAGGGGATGAATTGGTGGGAGGAAACAGTAGAGCAGACATAAATCTTTGAGTTTGGCTGGCGGACGCAGTGTGGCGGCCGGAGCGACGAAACTTGAACTGGTGGTGATGGTGGTTCAGGTGACCGAGGAAGGTCACGGGGTAAGGATGGGATGTTATGGAAACATGATGGTGGAGGGTCGGGGTTGGAGGATTTCGACCGACGGGTTGTAAGTATGTAAATGGGAGGAGGTTGGGTAGTAGTGGTGGTCGGTGATGGGGGGATGGTGGCTAGGGTGCTGTCGGTGAGGGTTGGAAGAGACGGGAGGGCTGTGCGGGAGAGATGAAGTGTGGGGCTGGGGTAAAATGGGCTGTGTTGGTGGGCTGGGGTCGGGGGCCCTGGAGGTAAAATGGCCCGTGGGTCAGGAGAGGAATAGGGCATAATGTGCGGCATGTGCCGGTTTTGGGCAGATAAAAAAGGGAAAAATATATTTTCATGAAAATGCACATACTCGACTTGTAAAAAGTTTTTTTAGTTGATAAATCATATAATTTATATGCTTTTTGACCAGTAGGATATCCAACAAAAATTGAAGGAATAGAACGAAAATCGAGATTTATGTGATGTGAACATTGGTAGCATAAGCTAAAACACCAAATAACCCGAAGTAGAAAAGGTATTTTTGAGTATAAAAGTTCAAACGGAGTTGAAAAATTGAGCACTGTGGAAGGAATTCTATTGATAATGTGGTACAGCAGTCAAAACACATTCTCCCCAAAAAATGAGTTGGTAATTGAGCCTGAAATTTCAAAGCCCGAGCAACTGCAAATATGGCGATGTTTGCGTTGCTTCCACAACCCCATTTTTGTTGAGGCGTGTAAACACAGGAATGTTGAAAATAACACCTTTATCTTGAAAAAATGAACGAACGTGAAATTAAATTCACCACCGTTGTCACTTCGAAAAGTTTTAATAAAAGTATCAAACTGTGTGAAAACATAACAAAAATTTTTTTTTATAAGATTGAGCTTCCCGACTTGTGACGCATTAAAAAAATCCACGTGAAACGTGTGAATCATCAACGATGGTAAGAAAATATATGCACAGAAATAGAAGGGATGTCGATAACGACCCAAAATGTCACAATGTAATTAATTCAAAAGGTTTAATAGTTGAAATCTCACTCGAATTAAAAAGACAAACGACTCTGTTTAGCTAAAGGAAAATAGAACAAAACATGACTAGACTGAACCGAAAAATTTTAAAAATTGCTGACAAGGAATTAAGTTCTTGGGTGAGATGTGGCGAGACGCTTATGCCACAGAATCAGTTGATGAGAGGTGAGGTTGCAGACTGTTTGGTGAGATGGTGGGGTAGGTTGTACCATAGAGTTCTTTGTCGCTATCTTCTTCACCAAGTAGTAGAGTCCGTTACGCTGTTACCCAAACCAATTCATCTCTCATCGTAGCCAGATCCTGCAAAATACACACAATAAGGAAACGTTATTGAGCAATTCAAATTTTCTTGTCAATATCGGCTGACTGACATCAAGTCAACTTTGAATGTGGGGACACACAGTACGCCATGCAAAAATAAAAGAATTCAATAGGCAGTGTTTCCTGTAAAATATCAGTTGCCCCACTAGTCAGTAATACAGGAGGCAAAGGATAATTAGTTTGCCGCTGAAAATTAAATGGTGATGAGGATATGTGGTCAGTTTGCCCCACTATCAATAATCCAATTGCGCGAAGCAATTGTGGGCAAACCTGGTTTTAGTCACTGCAGGGGTTTTTGCGACCACTGGCTTCGGGCTTATCATTGAGAAGAGAGAGGAGCTGTTTTTCAATTGGAATTCAAAATTCCCAACCCGACCTGTCGTCCACCCTCTGAGTGTGCTTAGATGAATTGGCTGCCACATGAAACGACTTGTCGTCCACCTCTCATCGTGTTTTAAAGGAATTGGCTGCACATGATTGCAGTGTATCTTGGCCGCCACCACACCATTAAACGCCTCCCCTGTTATTTCTTGCCTTTGGGTGTCCAGTTGGTAGCCATGGAGCTCGTAACAAGTCTGCACCAATGACCGTGATCTCCACAGTGAGAACATTGGGGGCGTCCCCGTCCTTTGGTCCAAAATCCTTCGTCATTGGTGTTGTCAAACCGTCGTCCACACCAAAATTATCCTGTCTTGCTCAAATCGTCCTTGAGAACGAACGGGGTGGTGGGTTCGTTCTCCTCTGTCAATGGGTCTGTTATTTCTTCCTTGAACAGCCATGGGCAGCACTGTTAATGGAGTCACTGATGTGTGCGTCGAGCTTAGAAGGCGTTGCTTTTCTTCCTGGGTAACAAGGGAATAAGCTTGCCGAATCGAAGGGAGGGGATTCATCAGCAGCACTTGTCCACGAGAAACAGCAGTGTAAGATTTTGTGTAGAACCCATCAAAAATTGCATAAGCTTTTGTTGATCCTGTTGTGCTGCATGTAGAGAATCACTATAGGAAGCTAGTTCGTCCACAGTCCCTTTAATTTGGGTGTAATACACTGAAACCGAAAGTTGCTCCTGCCTTGAAACAAAGCAATGTCCTAACGCTGGATTTCAAAAATCCTTGGTTGCGTTGCTTTGAGAAAACGTTCATGAGATCTTCCCCACACTTTCATGAGCTGTAGAATAGTAGATTACACTATCTGAAATCTCTGGATTCATAGTGTTGATGATCCAAGAATGGACCATATATCATTGCATCTAGACCAGGCTGCATATCCCTCCGGATCAATTTCTGCTGAAGGGATTTGTATCGAACCATTGACAAAATTTAAGCTTGTTTTTTGGAATATTCAAAGCTAGGGTCATAGCCCTCTTCCAAGTGGATAGTTATCCCCCATTTAATGGTTTGGAAATTAAAACCTAACCTGGTGGATCTGAATGGTTGTGAAAAATGGGTTTGAGAAGCTTTCCTTTGAAATGATCTAGACTAGTCTCCAGATTGGATGATGATTCTGTATTGGCCCATCTTTGATGAGTATGAGAGGATTGGTTTTGATGAAAATAGCAGAAAAGATGACTGCTGGATAAGGATATTGTGATGAGAACGAGATGATGAAAAAAGCAGAAAATGGTGCTGCTAGATTGATGATTTCAGTGGAAAAAAAAAAAAATTGGCAGTGATGACAACCTGCTCTGATAGCCATGTAAAACCTTACGTAGAAAAGATTGATTTTGGCTGAATTAATTCTTCATTGATGATGGGCAGTGTATTTATACACAAAGGCTAAGCAAGAGGTTGTAACTGATTCCTACATGTCAGGAATCAGTTACTGACCTTGCAGCAGAGAATAACAATAACTAAATACATAACACATGTTTCTATAATTCCTATTTTATACACTGAAATATTTCTATTCTCAACAAGGACAGGCTAATCGCCAGACTGCTATATTACTCCAAATATTATTTCCCAATGGAATTCCCAATGAATAGCATTTCCCAATTAAGTCACCAACATATATTGTAGCAGAGAAAAAGACCTTCACTCAAAGCTTTTCCAAAGAGGTTCATAAGATTGTCATCAATAAATTTCAGAAATGTTTTATTTTTTTACCAGTAAAGTATGATCCAATAATTAGAAACAGAGACCACAAGAGAAAGAGCATTACTAAGTTTAAAACTAACCAGCCTCTGGTTCCATGATCATCATTCATTTTAAATCTCACATTGTTTTCTTCCAATGTTCAATGACTTAACACAAAAAAAAAAAAAAAAAAAATCGAGTCAAAGGAGTTCTTATTAGAAGCGGGGCTATAGTTTTACCCTGACCATTACTTATTGACCAGATTAAAGACTGCAATGACACGAATCAAGCATAAGCAAATAACAAAACATTATAGAAACTCGCATAGCAGCAAATTACAATAACACACCCAAAAGCTAGATAACACAGTTGAATTAAAAGAAAAGAAAGAAAGAAAGAAAGAATGCCTACATCAGATTCAGAAGGCATTACCTTGCTTGGCCCATGGGTGAAACGAACTTGAAGCCTTACTCCCTGGTGCCTGTGATCATTGATCTGTTTTAACTCATCCCAAAGCTAAAAAGTTAAAACAACAAAGAAGTAGAAAGATCCTCATTTTCCTTGATCAACCAAAAAAAAACAATATAACCACACCAAATCAGAATCAAAGTGATGAGAATGTAATCACACTTGGATTTGGGCGACAAGGAGCTGGTTGCACAGAAATTCTTAAATCCATTTTGGATTTTGCAATCCTCTCTGCTGTTGATATCCACCAGCAGCAGAGCCAGAACCAGGTTGTTTCCCCAGCAACTTGAAGAATTGCTCCATAAACTGATGGCAGGGAAATCTCTTATTTCCCAGTAAAATCATAAGCCTTTGATGTATCCAAAGCCTTCAGCTGGAACTCCAAACGAAACAAGCCAGCAACAACCAATTTTGCAAGCTCAAACTTCTCCTCAATCATACACTTTCAACACAAGTACCAATGAGATCAACAATGGCACAGTACAAGCATCCCCTGCTGCCAGACTAATTTGTTTGTTATTTTTAGGATAGAGCATGTGCTATCAGGGGTGCATTTAGGGCAGAACTCATCGAGGAGATTGATTTGGACATAAAAAAATCAGTTTAGTTATGGCTTAGAAAGGTGAAACATAAAGGAGAGATCAAACGCAAAAGAGAACTCAGCTGCAAAACCTCATAATTAACTAACAAGTTCAACACTGTTGGAGAAACATAACAAGCTGCCAGGATAAAGAAAAAATTTCCTTCTTCGACTCTTATCAATTTTTTTATAACAAAAGCCAAAGAAAAAGGGGGCAGAACTGCCAAAAAAATTGATGCTCTTATGATATAAATTATTCAAGGAACTACACAATCACACTTCTACATCTACCTCTACAAAGCCACATACAGGGAAAAAAAAAACCACAAGACAAGCTGCTTTTGTTGCCCAATTCAAGTCAATAACCGTGAACCACCCCCCCCCCCCCCCAAAAAAAAAAAAAAAAAAAAAAGAGGAAAAGAATTCATTGATTATGAAGTGCAAAATACTACTAAATACAATACCATACAACAAGAGCACAAAGCAAAGGCAGAGTACTGAACCGCTGTAACCCTCCAACTCCAGACTTAATCTCTTTCTAACACCCGGTGCAGAGGACAGCATTTTCGGCGAACTCTCTGGCGACAAAGCAACAGCAGGCGGCAGTTGCATTTCCCATATCAAAATTCCCTGGCTTACTAGTCAACACTGGATTCCTCCCAAAAATCTCTTTAGGCAAAAGCACTTTTGAAACCCCAAAAATGGCAACAGGGTTCTGATCAAAAAACCGTCTGCGTAACAGAAGCCAGAACAATCCCTGAATCAATAGCAACCGACCCATTAACCCTCGAAATATTTAAAGTAAAAACTGCCAGCACCCATATCTTCAGTAGCCAATGTAGGCTGTACAGGATTAACAATAGACTCCAATGAACCAGAGGGTAATAAGAATGTAAGACATGGAATTTTAAGACATCAGCTTTCTTATCAGCTGGCAATGACTGTAAACTAACATCAGTTTCCGACAGATCTGAAATGCAGAATCAGTAGGCACAAAAAAGAGTTATTCCAGCTCCTCCTTCATCGGCTTCGAATTCCTGTACAACACCAGAAGCAGATAATAAAGATGCTGCGACAAAAAAACTGCGGCCATCAAGTAGTGCTTTAGTAAATATTCAAACCCAATGTGGGCCTTGTTTCTGATGCCATCAAATCAAACCCATATGGGACTAATAGAGAATTCACTGAAAATTATTGAAACATTGTAAGGAAGAGTCTTTATCAGGGACAAACCGTGGCGTTTGAGGAGGAAAAAGGGGATGGAGAGGAAATAGTGATTGCGTTTGTTACTGGGTTTCGAGTTATGTTAACAGAGCCAAAGTTAGAGGAGGCACGGCCGGTTGTTTGGAAAGAGGGTGGTGATGAGGGCCCCAGCTGGGGGGAGTTGGTGGAGGTCGGAGGAAGAGAGGTATTGGAGGAGGATGTGGTAACGAAGGAGGTCGGTGAGGGAAGAAGGAGAGAGGCGGCGCGTGAGGTCTAAAGAGGAGGAAAGGTAAGAATTTGGGATGACTAAGAGAGTAAGAGCAGAGCGGTTGGAGAGGTCTGAGGTTATAGAGGGTGTGGAAGCGAGGAGAGAAGTGAAGGAGGAGAAGTCAGGGAAGGAGGAGAGGAGGGCTGTTAGGTTGGTTATGGCTAAAATTGGGGTGGTGGTGGTGAGGAGGAGGAGGAGGAAATAGGTAAGTGTCCTTGTTGGGGTAATTTGGGAAATGGCTGGCTTGATTTGTGCCATTCCCCTGGGGTTTCTTTTCCAGGATGTAGCAGAGAGAGAGTGGAGTGAGGAGGATTGGGAGTGATTTTGATGTGAAGAAGGAAAATGTGTTAAAAATGTGTTTTTCAGGGGAGGAATAAGGAAAGTTTCAGTCCTTGAAGGGGCTAAATTAATTCTTTTGAGGGTGCAATATATAAAGTTTTGATCCTTGAGGACCAGTGCCCCTTTCCTTGCATCACTCTCTTTCAATGCAATCCTCCCTCTCCGCTCAATATTATTTCCTTTTCTTTTCATGGCATCACTGTATTAGGTATGGCTGCTTCTCCATTTTTTTCTGTTGTGCTTTTATTTTATGCATATTGGGTGCTCTTCTTTATATATGAATGTGTATTATTTCAATCCTTTTATTTACAAATGAAATTGAATTGCTTCGAGGAAACCTAGTTCTAAAAACAGAGTTCATAACTATGTGGAGACCATTTAGGAGCATTGTCTTGCTCTTCTTGTTTTCTCTGTTGATCTTGTTGTTTT
Source organism: Populus alba (assembly GCF_005239225.2). Taxonomy (NCBI): domain Eukaryota; kingdom Viridiplantae; phylum Streptophyta; class Magnoliopsida; order Malpighiales; family Salicaceae; genus Populus; species Populus alba. The sequence goes on along the minus strand of NC_133289.1, from coordinate 15,981,158 downwards.
GTGTCTCCAATTCCTCTGATTTTCTTGGCCTGTTCAAAGTCAACCATGAGCTCTTGAGTTCTCACACTATCAGATCGCACACCTACCGGCAATTACTACATGACTTACATAAGCGTCCTAGCCAGTGGCGGAGCCAAGATTTTTTAAATGAGGGGGCAAATTACTAATAAATATTTAATATTATATATTATATATACATGTGTTATGTATAGAAATTAATTTGATATATATTTAGCTAAAGTTAAGGGAAATTAATTTAAAAATATTTTTAAAACTGAAAAAACTTACATTATAATTATTATTTTCGAGATTTTATATTTTAAAACTGTTTTATAATGATTTTATTTTTAATCTCATTAAAAATATCTTTCTCAATATATACAACAAATTTTAATTTATCTATTTTTAAATTTTTCAAGGATTAGAAAAGTTCTTGACAACAATTCTATGCTGACATATGGTACATAACATTTAAAATCATAGCTTAAAAGAATTGTTTAAAATTGATGTTGTTCTTCCTGACTTATTGTTTTTGTACAAAAAATTAAACATAAATATTAAATGTTTTTTTTTAATTTATTTATTATGTATTTAATTTTTTTAGTTGTCTTGTACTTTATTTTTAATTATTAGTAAATTCATTATCATCATTTTTTCATATAAAATTCATAACAAAATACTTATCAATTCATCAAAACTCATTTTAATTTATACCTATTATCATATAATATTACCCATACACATATTAATTCAACAAACTCATAAATTATTATAAACCCTAGCATTTTTAATAACTAATTATAAAGAAATAAAACTAAAAATTATATAATGAAACAAATAGAAAAGTAACACAACTTTATATTAGTTTTTGATCAACTCCTTTTTTATTATATTATGTTTGATTTAGCTGTTAAATCTTTATAATTTATTTAATTTAGATATTGATTTATTTACTATTAATTTATATAAATCACTTAAAAATATAATACAGCTTTATATTATGGAATACTTGAAGTGAGAATGTTAGTTACAATGAATGTTAATTGGGAGGGGGAGGGGGCAATTGCCCCCTCTTGCCCCATTGTGGCTCCGCCACTGGTCCTAGCAGGTTGTCTTTTTTTCTTTTTCCTTTACTTTCCTGTCTATCTTTGATTTGTTAAAGTGATTTATGTTGATGCTAGTTTTAGTGCTTATTTTGATCATGTATGCCCCTAGAGTCCTGCTCCTAATTGTGGTTAGTATCTGCTTCTCAAATATCCTCTATTTGCTGCAAGTTTTTATTATGTGTTTCCCTTATTTAGAACAATCATAGTAATGGAAACAAATCGAACTCTATTATTGTCATGCACACTATATATGGGTATACATTTTGACCCAGTATGAGAGTGGAGGACTATGACGGATTCTATACCTGAGAAACCCCCAGATATGTGGAGAGATGTCGGGCAGCCATTAAAGGACTACAATGGAAGAATCTCTTAGAACCACCCCCCCTCCCCCGCATGTGATCGTGCAGATCTTCTCGATAGGAATTTTGTGCGGATTGAGTTTGAGAATGACAATAGGCTTTTGTCTAAGGTATTCATAGAAGACGGTCTTTTCAATGATCTCTGCCTTCCATGGCAAGATTCACTTGCCATGGCAGGAATTATGCCGAGGGTTGAGGGCATGACTATGTCCATTAATTGTTCAAGTTATCAGGGGTTTAATGAGGGGACGGCCATTCAGATGGATGGTGGGCAGTAATTGTTCTGCTATACTTTTGCTATTTATTATCTATCTTTTTATTATGAATATGTTTGCAGATTTTTCTATAATCTCATAGAATGTTCATGGTGACGCTAATAAGATAAGCAAACGCCACTGCAAAGAATTGGTAAGGCGGTACCGTCCTCCTTTGTTGGAAATGCATGTCAATTTTTGTAAGATCAAATTTTTTTGGTATAGTATTGCTTATACTCTAGTGGCTGTTTCTGAAGCCCAAGGACATGCCGGTGGCATATGGATTCTATCTTCAATTAGCTTTGTCGCCTTTCAACCTTGGATATCATTGGGCAATGTGTTACCAATTAGATTTCTGTGGGAAGCAGCTCCTGGTTCTTATCGGCAGTCTATGCCTCGCCCATTCCTGGAGTTCAACTTTAGCTTTGGGATTGTTTGAATTCAATAAAGTTGATAGTGCAAGGCCCTTGAGCCCTCATTGGTGACTTCAATAAAATATCTTCTCCTTCTGAAACTCGAGGAGGTCTCTTCTCATGGGCTAGGGCTTCATGTTTCTTGCAGATGATGTCAGATTGTGAGGTTTTAGATTTGGGCCACCAGGGCCCTAATTTTACTTGGCACAAACATATTCATGGGGTTCGTTACTTAGCCTAACGGCTTGACAGAGCGCTGGCTTCTTTGGATTTGCAAACTAGTTTTCCCGAAGCTTATGTTGAAACTCTTTGCAGAATTCACTCTGATCACAACCCGATTATTCTTCGTTGTGGGAGACCACCTAGACTGGCTTGTGAAAGACCTTTTAGATTTAAGGCAGCCTGGACTAGCCACTCAAAATTATCAGGATATTGTTTGTAGTGCTTGGGATAGCTGCTGCTATAATGTCCTGCAGGGGCTTCAGGAGGTTCGGCAAGATTCTATTTCTTTCAATCAACACATTTTAGGGAATATTTTCCATAGGAAAAGACGGTTTGAAGCTCAGATTAATGGTGTCCATAGGTGTCTTAAGCACTATACTGATGATTCACTTCTTTCTCTAGAAAAATCTTTACTTCATGATTATAATGTTGTTCTTCAGTAGGAGGAAATTCTTTGGTTTCAAAAATCTAGAGAATAGTGGGTTACTCATGTTGACAAGAATACAAAGTTCTTTCAAGCGCAGACAACTATGCAGAGAAGACAGAACAGGATTAATAGGCCTTTTCTCTCTGATGGGACTTGGTGCACTGATGATTCTAAACTGCAGGAAGAGGCCATCCAGTTTTATAAGAATCTATTCTCCCCAGAGGTAACTGTTACTGCTCACTTTATTGAGTCTGTTCCTTTGCCTACATTATCTCCACAAGGAATCTCTAACTAAGAGAAACCAGGATTTTAAGAGGATGTTTATGTAGCTCCAATGAGTATGGGATCTTTTAAATCTCTGGGGAAGGATGGCTTCCAAGCTTTTTTCTTCAAAAAAATACTGGAATGTGGTTGGGGATGACATTTGGCATCTAGTTCAAGCAACTTTTATTAATGGATATTTTGATAAAGATCTGACTGATACTCTGATTGTGTCAAGTCCCAAGGAAGTAGTTTCGCCCTTTTAGACTTTGTAATGTAGTTTATAAACTCATTACTAAGATGTTAATTAACAGGCTGCGACCTTATTTAGATGATTTAATTGCCCCCCTCCAAAGCAGCTTTATCCCTGGTTGGAGAAGTACTGATACCTTAGTTGCTCAAGAAGTAATGCACTACATGCATCATTCCAAAAGCAAGCGGTGTTCTCTGGCAACAAAGTTTGATTTAGAAAAAGTCCATGATAGGGCGAACTGGGTCTTCTTGCAGTCCACTATAGAGGATTTCAGCTTTCCTCCTGGTATAGTATCTCTAATTATGTTTTGTGTGGGGTCTTCCTCCCTCACTCTCTTATGGAATGAGTCTAAGCTTCATTCCTTTACTCCTACTCGTGGCCTAAGGCAAGGAGATCCAATTTCTCCTCAATTGTTTGGAGAAATTGGCGTGTTTAATTACGAAGAAATTTTCAGAGAAGATTTGGCATCCTATCCACCTTCCGAGAGGAGGGCCAAGTATATCTCACTTATTCTTTGCTGGTGATGTCCTGTTATTTGCTAAAGTCGGTACTGCCCAGATGCATGTCATGACTAATGTGCTGACAGACTTTTGTAATGCTTCTGGTTTAAAAGTTAATATTGATAAATCTAGGGTGATGTGTTCAAGAAATGTGTAGCGGAGAATTAAACATGACATATCTCAGCTCTCTCCTATCATATTTGCTAGCAGTCTTGGCAAATATCTTGGGTTCCCTCTTATCCAGGGGAGAGTTAAACGTCCAGTTTTCAACTTTATTATTGAAAGAATTCAATCCAGGCTGACAGATTGGAAACAAAGGTTGCTTAATAAAGCGGGGAGGGCCACGCTTGCTTGAGCAGTTATTTCTTCAATCCCCACTTATGCCATGCAAATTTTTTGGCTCCCTTAATCGATTTGTAATGGTATCAATAAATTGATCAGGAATTTTATTTGGGGAAGGTCCACTGGAGAGGGTGGTCTTCATCTAGTTAATTGGGAATCGGTTTCGTGCCCAAGGAGAATTGGAGGTCTTGGAATTCGGAATACTAAAGATGTGGGTGAAGGTTTATGCTCGAGCTTTAAATGTTGCTCTTTTAGGTAAGCAAGCTTGGAATCTTTTCAATGCTAACAATAAGATGTGGGTGAAGGTTTATGGCCACAAGTACCTTTGTAATAACAATTTGTTTACAGCTACAATTCTCTTCATTCTTCTATCATGTGGCGGTCTTTTGTTAAATCTTTTACTCAGTTGGGAGAAGGCTTCATTTATAAGCTAGGTGGAGGGGATATTTCGGTTTGGTTTGACCTTTGGTTAGAAGGACATTTGAGCAATCTTGTTGAGTATGTGAATGTGTTAGATGCGGACTACAAAGTGAAGGATTCATGGACTAACGAGGCTTGGGACTTTAGCAAGATGGCAATGTACATTCCAGAGGCTGTTAGATACCGCATAATGGCTTGCCCCATTCCTTTATACCTGGTGGAGTAGACAAAGTGATTTGGATAGCTACTATGATAGTGGTTAATTCTACGAAATCCGCCTATTTGTGGCTTCTGAATAGAGATGGATGTGTCCGAAGTGACTTGAATTGGAGCTGGCTATGGAAATTAAATGCTCCAGAGAAGTGTAAAATCTTCATTTGGCTGATTTTCCATGACAGCCTTCCTATAAATCTGGTTTATTTTAACAGCCATAGTGCTCCTTACTCTAAATGTTGCAGATGCAATCATGGGGTGGAAGATGCCCTTCACTGTTAGAGTGTTTGCGAGATTGCAATGTTTATTTGGCAGAGTCTCAGGTTTAACTCAAGGGTTGACTTCTGGTCTGCTGATGCAAAACAGTGGTTAACTAAAATGTTGGCTGATGACACTCGATTCCTTTTTCTTGCGGCGATGTGGTGGTTTTGGCGACACAAAAACATGGTTGCTTACGGAGATGGGTACAAGGGGGGCCAGTGGTTGTTAAGCCAGATTTTACATTTTGCAGCTGATTGTCGTGTGAGTTGGAATGGTAGGGATGCTGCTCGTTCAAATGCGATCATGATCTCTTGGCAGCGTCCAATTCAGGGATTCATTAAATTGGATGTGGGTGGAAGCTCTATTGGTAATCCTGGATCTATAGGATTTAGAAACTGAGAGGGTAATTAGCTGCTTGGATTTTCTGGGTTGGCAGGTTATGGTCCTAATTTTCTCTTAAAGCTCCTCACCTTGAAGCATGGCCCCCTTAATTTCTTAGAACCAGGGTTATAGACAAGTTTTTTGTAACTCAAACTCTATGGATTCTCTGCGGCTGATTAAAAATTGTGACATTGATTCTCATCGATATGGTTCCATTGCTATGGATATTCATTCTCTCCTCTTAAGGGAATGGGAAGCTCAGCTTCGTCATACTCTAAGAGAAGGCAATTGTTGTGCGGATTTTCTTGCCAAATTAAGTGTAAGGATCGGACGGAACTTCATATTGGGGATGATCCCCTTGCAAGGTTATCCTCTATTCTACTTGTTGACTCTATGGACATTTGTTTCTGTAGAGGTTCTTAGTTTCTACTTTTAATTTCCCTTGTACCAAAAACAAAACACTATATACGGGTATGAATGTAGTTATAACTTCCCTGAATCTTTGAGGGACCCTTATTGAATGTTTATATCACGGCCAAAAAATGTATATTACAAACAAAATGACAGAGGTGTGCTCCTCGGAAAAAAGAATCAGAGAAAGAGGCCGCTTCTTTCTTTTTATTATTTTTGTTAATGGTAATGCTATTTCCTCTATGCATTTGTTTCTGTACTTCTGTGTAATTTCTTATTATTATTATTATTAAGACCTATAAATGTTCCAAGTCCTCTTCAGGAAGGTGGCTGGAATACACAGAAATAATACGGCTCTGGTGCCCAAGATAGCAAATATGAGCAAAGACTGTCATAATTGGAAGCCAGTGAAAGAGGAGTTCACATTTCCTGCAAACTCTGCTCCCTTCAATAGCTGCCATGCCTCTACCGTTGTTGCAATTGTCTAATTGGGTTAAATAATTCTCTTCGAATTCTTACAGTTTGCCTTCATCATCAGCAGTTTAATGTATTTCTGATCTGTGTTTTGTGCAGGTTGATAAAGATCACCTTTGGGTTGCTTATTTTGAAGGTACAAAAGAGGGAGCACCTGATGTTTAAATTTGGATACAGACATACAGAGTAATTATTCCTCCTGTCTATTTGATCACTTTCTCAATTAATAGTATGTGGCTGATGCATCTAATTTTTTTCAAGAAGCTCGTTTTCATGACTGTACTTGTAGGATATAGTCTTTAGTACTCCGTAGTAGTATTTTATTTTGTTTAAAAGGAAAGAATAAATTTTTTTTAACAAAAAAATCAAATCAACAGTGCTTTCCAATTCTGCTGCATTGCAGTTCAATCAAGTTCATACGATCTTCAAAACTTGTTTATCAAGTAAACATGTAATTGTAGGCTGAATACTAGTAGGCAATAGCTTGTAGGCAGTAACTTTGTAGGCAATAGAATAGGCTTATAATTTCTTTTGTAATCGATAGTCAAGGAGGCTTGTAATTTTCTTTGTAATTAGTAAGCTTGTAGTTTCAATTTCATAAACCAAAAAGATGTTCTATTATCCAAAAGTTACAATTTATGTTTGTAATCAGAGTACAAGTCACTTTATGAATGTAAGTATTTTTTTCTTAAGTCATTAAGTTTAATTTACATTGAAGTTGTTTTAGTTATTTGGTTACTTCTTGGGTGGAACTATTGTTTGTCTGGAAGTGAATTTAATCATATTGATAGTAGTGTAACTCTGTAATACAAATTTGAAATTACAAGATTAAATTCAAAATTCAAACCAATTAACTTAAAACTCTAATTTTAAGTTGCAAGGTCTTTTTAATTAAGACAAACATAAAATAACCTACATCAAACAAATTCAATAGCAAACGTAGTTGTAGATTCAAAAAGTTTTTGTAGATTCCAAAGGTTTAGCTGGATTCTAGGATTTTTGGTTTTATGGATCAGAGGGAAAAGTGAGCTTAGATTCCAAGTATTTAATTTTGTGAGGGAGCTGTTTCGATGGATAAAAGGGTTTGTAATTCTTTGTTCTTGTGGATTCAACAAGCAGCACATACAGAATTCAAGTTCTAGGTTTTCTATCCTTCTCAGGTGGTGTTTGGTTGACAGAAAGTTCACGGAATAAGGGAAAAGTAAGCCAAGAAATTGAGTTTCCAAGCATTTTTTATAAGGGGAGATATTCTGTCAAATAAAAATTTTCATAATCCTTTGTTCTTATGGATTCAAAAGCATAGTTTTGTGGGTCCAAGAAACCATCTTGGTATATTTCAAAGGCTTAAGAAAGTGGATTCCAAGTTTCCTATCCTTCTTCTTAGATGGATTTGGTTCACAGAATTGAAGGGGAAAGTAAGCCCAGAGGGGATATTCCAAGCAATTCATTCAATTCAAATACTAGAAATAAGTTCAATCCATAAACTTTATATCCCTTGTTCGCAGGAAAATAAAATAAAAATATAGGGTTGCCAAGCCAATAGCCTTCTTGTCACTAAGAAGAAGAGGTGGCAGAATCTTATCTAAAGGAGTAGTGGAATAACTTAAGTTGAATAACTTGCACTGCTGCTGTTGGTAGACAAGTGAAGATTCATGCAAACAACATTATTTGGGTCGAGAAAGAATGTGGTGTGGGAGGTGTTAAGGTAACTACTTGAAGTTCGATTTAAAATCTTTGCCCACTTCTCTGGCTCAAGTTTGGAGAAATATCCTATATAACAATCTTTCAACAGTATACAAAATTCCTAAATTTACACAACTATAAATTACTTCTCTGAAAAGAGACGACACAACTAGAAATCAAGGGACTGAAAGTCTTTTTCTAGACTGTTCACCTTTAATCAGAGAAGGAAAAAAAAAAAAAGCAGAAGTAGAATATCTAGAGCAAGAGTCAACTTGGGAAGCTTCGCTGTCTTGATGGATGTTTATGATTATGTTAGTTTGAGGCACATAACTCCTTAGGTTGAGATATATTTTATAAAGATATGCCATTTCTTCATGCCAGTCATTGAATTTGTTAGATCCCCTGAATCAATCCAATAATATGTTTGTTGTGTTCTTCGTCCACTGTTACCTTCATTAAACTGCCTCTTCTTCTTTCACCTCAACATTAACCGCTCTAAGAATTGTCTCTCGTGCTTGTCATATAATTGTTGGCTTATGCAATAAAGAACAGGGTGGATAGTTTTGTTGGTTCAGAAAGTATGATATGACATTAAGCATTTGATTTACTGTAATTGTGTGTATTGCTACACAATTCTGTCCAATTGTTGGTGAACATTGTTAAATAGTCACAAGATTATACAGAAGTGATATACAAACAAAATAACACTTTTAACCTGCAACATTGTTCCTGTTAGTATAAATTTAACATGTTAAATATACTAGGACTCTGGGACAATTAGTGTAACACCTCAAAATTTGCATTTGACTATAGTTGATGATTTCTTTATAATAGTGCACGATTAAAGGAAATCAGGGGGCAAAAGCCATAGAACTAAAGAAAAAAGGGTTAAGTTGCAATTACTAACTTAAGTACATGAAGTAGGATAGATTTGCATAGTTAAGCATGTGAAGGAGGACAATGATAAAGTTGGTGAAGTATGGCAATTTTGCATAGTCATATAAATGAAATATAGATGAAATAAGATGAAATAAGACAAGTTTTGGCATGTCATGCTTATGAGGTGTCAAAAGGAAGGTAGATATATGCTTTCTTTTAGAATTGCCAAGAACTTTTCTTCTATTTCTCGAACCTAAGAGAGAGCTAAACACCATCCTACAAACTAACACCACCAAATCATATATTCCTTGAACAAGTTGTGAAGTATTAAGGCTTAAATTCATTAGAGTTGTTAGAAAGACAACCAAAGATAGATTGTGAGATTATAAAGGAAAGAAAGTGAAGGAAAAAGTAAAGGAACAGGAGGTAAAAGCTTAAGGTGAGTGATTAAATTAATAAGTATGCATAATTTAAATCCTACTGTTTTAGATCCTTTTATGCATGAAGAAGTTCTTTAAAGTCATATTGGATTTTTAGAATATATATTTATATGATACAAACCAAGTCATGTCCAGATTTAGCCTAAAACTATTTATTGACTAGTTTTGCGAGATCAATCATATCTCTCAACATCGGATCGCGCTAAAATTTTACAAAATACTAGATACATGAAAATATATTGTGGTGAATTTTTAAATAACTAAAATTTGGAACATTATTTCAGATGGTCAAAGTTACTAGACAAATCTTGTTAAATTTGTCAAACTAGACTTTCATGTACTGTTTGGGACATATTTGGAGCTACTGGTGGAATTTTATTGTAATGCAAGTTACGTTAGAAACTAGACATCTTAAGATTCTCAACCATATATAGTAGGCCCAGTAATTCATCTAAACAAGAGAAAACGATGTGTTTGAAATCAAGATTGAATTCTGCCAATAATGTGCAGAAATTGGAAATTCGGGCAACAAGGAGGAATTTTAGTATGAAGACTTTGTTTTTATTATCCTATTTTATGTATTTATTTAATGCTGAATAATTATTTTTAATTTGGGTTTGTTCTATTCCATTAAACATTGTTTAGGAGTTTATTTTATTATTAGACTTATATTAGTTGATTAAGCCCATTAGCTTGCAACTCAAAAAGAATCCATTATGGTTACTAGTTGAGCTATTATATAAGATTTTATAAGTTGAAATTTTCATTAGTCATGGATTTATGGAGGGAAAAAAACTTGTGTTTTGCGTGATGCAATACATTTTCTTTACTAGGACAAAGAACAAATTTGACAAGGTTATCTCTGGATCCAAGCTTTATTTGTATACTTAAGGTTCTTATATACAAGATTATCTTTGGATCCAAATCTTTTTCCAATACCTTTGATTTTTAGGTATATGTTCATCTCTAAATTAGAGTTTTATCAAATTTTATTTTTCAGTTTTTTGGGTTGTTATCTACTTTATTGAGAGTTGCTTGACCACGTGATCAAGATTTCTGTTTCAGTTGGTACTAGAAAAAAAAAATGTTATTTAAAGTATGTTTCAAATATGTTGCAAAAACACAAATCATAAAGAACCTTAAGCAAGCCATATCAGAATCGATTGAAATTTCATATACTATTTATTGGGGTAAAATCATGTCGTATATCAAATGTTGACTTATGTTGACATCATTTGCTTTGAGGTTCAATTAAGGGTTCAATCTTACTATAAACCAATCATCACAAGTTTTTGATACTTAAGCATAAGAGAAACACCTGTAAACTAATTTTTTTTCTTTTTTTATGGTATAAAGAGTATTGCCTATTTAATTAAGGTCATTCTGAAATCGTTAGGTTTGGGTTTGAATTCAGATTTTTTAAATTGCGTAACAAGTTAGATTTGCGTCAAGTTCCAAAACATATTTTATACTATTTCTTTGACCAAATCATTTTGTTTCTGATATATTTAGGTTAAGTAGGAGTCAAATAATCATTTTCATTAATTTTTACATATGTTTTATTTCGAGTCTTCGGTTTGTCCACAATTCATACAAATTTGCATTGTTACTCGTGAAATCATAATCATAGTTTATTTTACTTGTTTTCAATATATTTATTTATTCTAGAGTCGAAATTTATAATTGGATTGCATTTCATAAGTCACTGACTTTGATTTGTTGAATTTCAATTCTGGAAAAATTGAAAAAAAACAGGCTGAGAGGTAAAAGGTGTAGTGAGTATATTAGAATGAAAAGCCTTGATATATGTGAAACAAAAGGGTTATTAGGATATATTTGGTGCTACTAATTGATTTTTGCATATTCAAATATATCTAAAAATAACAAGTATGTGACACCAAAGGTTGAAGAAACATTTCAAAAACGAGCTTTTGGCAACAATTTAAACTTTTGGCTACTTTGACCAAAAAGCCAAAAGATGATATGGATTCAATGAAGTTACATATTGGTGAGGCTGATCACCGAGAAAATATTGTCTGAAAAGTTGTACGGAATGTTAACACTAACGTTAATAAGTTTGTTTATGATAATGTAGATGTGGGTAATTATGAATATGACTTTGCATCTATAGGATAAGGAAACAAATTTATGAAAAACAGAGCAAAAAAGGATGTGAGTTTTGGCTAGGGTGGAGTTTTCAACTAAAGGGAGAGTTTATGATATATTAGGCATTATAATGATCCATGTGAAGAGTAAGGCACTATTAAGTTGAAAATACCTACTTTCAAAGGAAAGAATGATCTGAAGGCATATCTAGAGCGGGAAAAAAAAGGTTGATTGGATCTTTAATTGTCATCACTACATAGAATATAAAAAGGTAGGTCATTATGCTAGGGATTGTTGGAATCCAACTAAAAAGGTTAGGGAGAATGTCAATTTTGATATAGAAGATAGGAAAGAAACCACCTTATTACCAGTCCATAATGAATTAATACAAGCCAAAGAGAACATATAGTATCTAGATAATGGTGCCAGTAATCACATGCGTGGAGATAAAGATAAGTTTATAGAGCTTGATGAATCAACTATAGGTAATGTCACCTTCGTAGAGCATTCAAAGGTTTCCATAAAAGAAAAAAAAGTACGATTCTCATAAAATTAAAAAATAGAAGTCCTCAATTTATTATTGATGTCTATTATATCCCTAGTGTAAAAAAAAAATATTGAGTTTGAGTCACTTGTTGGAGAAGGGTTATAAGATTAAGATGAAAGATTGCGCCTTGATAAAGAACAAAATGTTTTTGCTAAACATAGAGACGGGTGTGCCTAAATGCTTAAAGGCATATGTGAAAGTTGAAACTTGGCTTTGGCATGTGAGACATCAACATGTAAACTTTGATAGCTTGAAGATGATGGCACAAAATGAGATGTTGAAAGGTCTATCATCCATTATACATCTAAATCAGTTATGTGAAGGATGTTTAGTAGGCAAGCAATTACGTAAGAGCTTTCCAGAAGAGTCTACATCTAAAGCAAGTCAACCTTTACAAAAGATACATACAAATGTTTGTGGTCCTATCAAACCATATTCATTTGATAAAAAATAAATAAATCTATAGTATCTACTTTTTATTTATGATTAGTATAAAAACTTGGTTATACTTCTTAAAAGAAAAGTATTGTCACCTTGCTACATGTGATCCTATAGTGTTTGAAGAAACAATAAAGGATGCAAATGAAGAATTGCTATGGATGGGGAAATTGTATTAATTGAGAAGAACCGATTTTTAAACCAAGTGGAAAGAAATCAATAGGTGTCAAGTGGATTTATAAAGAAAAGAAAAATATCGAAAGAGGAGTGAAGAGGTACAAGGCAAGGTTAGTGACAAAAAAAAACTATAGTTAAAAGCATAAGATTGACTATGATGAATTTTTTGCTCTCATTACTATATTAGAGACTATTCAATTAACCATTGCCACAACTACCCAATATAGATGGAGAATTTATCAAATAGATGTCAAATTAGCCTTTCTTAATGGTTTTCTTGGGTATGAGGTCTACATTAAGCAACCTATGGATTATGAAGTGAACGAACATGAAGACAAGGTACTAAAGTTAAAAGAAAAATACCTTGTATGAATTGAAGCAAACCCCAAGGGCTTGATTTAATTGTATTAGTAGTTATTTCTTAAAGAATGTATTTGTAATATGCCCTTATGAATATGCTATCTATGTGAAGATAAAATAGAGTGGTGGTATTCTTATTGTATGTTTGTATGTAGAAGACTTGATCTTTACAGGAAACAATCCAAAGATGTTTGAAGACTTCAAGCAAGCAATGATCAAGGAGTTTGAAATGATGAACATTAGTCTTATAACATACTATTTAGGGATTGAGATCAAACAAGGAAATGATAGAATCTTTGTAAGCCACAAGAAATTTGCAAAAGAGATTCTCAAAAAGTTTAAGATGGAAGATTGTGCAAAAGTGAATACTCTAGTTGGGTGTAAAGTGAAGATGTCAAAGAATGATGAAGGGGAGAAGATAAACTCTACAGCATTCAAAAGCCTAGTTAGGAGTTTGAGATATTTGATATGCACTCACCTGAATATTCTTTTTGGAGTAGGACTTGTGAATAGGTTTATGGAGACATCAACTAAGACACACTTTAAAGCTTTGAAGCAAATTCATCAATACATCAAAGGAACTATTGATTTTGGCTTATTTTATGGATATTTTAATAGTTTTGACTTTATAGGTTATAGTGATAGTGATTGGGTTGGAGATACGAATGATAGAAAGAGCACTATTAGATTATTATTTTCTACATGGGAGACACAACATTCACATGAAGTTCAAAAAATCAATTTATTGTCACTTTATCAACATGTGAGTTGAATATGTAGCTACTACATCATGTGTATGTCATTCCATATGACTAAGAAAATTATTGAAAGAATTGTGAATGCCATAAGAGAAGCCTGCAAAGATTCACATGGACAACTCATAAACTATTGCCTTAACTAAAAATCTAGTTTTCATGATAGAGGTAAGCACATTGACATAAGATTTCATTACCTAAGAAATTGCATTACAAACAAAGAAGTTGAAGTCAAATATGTAAAAACATAAGATCGAGTTGCAAATATTTTCATAAAACCACTCAAATATGATGTTTTTACCAAGATAAGATATTTACTATGAGTTTAAGAGTGGTGTTGAAAATTAAACTCAATTTTTGGTTTTTTTTTTAAGAACAAAGGAACCAGTCCACCGGTTGGATTAAATAAATCGGTTGACCAGTTCAGAAAAGGTCAACCGATTCAGTCAGCATAATACAATTCCTATTCAGATTAGAATTTCCTTGTATTCATTTAATTCCTTAATAATCTAGGATTTTATGTTTATAAAAAAATTTGTAATTCAACATTATTTGAACATATAAAAAAGAGAGAATAACTAAGAAAACTTTGAGAAAAACACTTAATAAAAATATATCATCATCTCAATCTTCTTGTTTTAAAGTTTTTTACTTTACGTTATTATTTTTTATCAACTTTGCAATACTTTGCTTTACCGCACCTATCTTTCTGTAGACACAAATAGATGTTGTTTAAAGTGAGAAAGAAAAACATGATAAAAAATAATCTCATGCCCCTGGTTTATGAAATTCTATCATTTACTATAAGATTTCACAGTTTTACCTACCGACGGAAATATTCCTTCATTGTGTGATTAGGATTTCATCGGTAAATTATTTACCGACGAAATACATTCGTTGGCTTTCCTTTCATCGGTGATTCTACATTTCGTCGCTATATCGGTCGAAAACACAAAAAAACCATTTGCCGATGGTCTTACAAACGGAATTTGCGCGCTACAAAAAAGTTTCCCGCTTGAAATATACCGACGAATTTTATTCCGTTGGTGATATCGTGATTTACCGTCGGCCACTTACCTTTGGTAAATTTGTCGGTGAGTGTTTGAAATACCGACCAAATATATCCATCTGTAAATTTTTCGATACTTGTGGCAGCTACTGTCGAATGCCAATGGATTAATTCTGTTGGTAAATCTATCGGTGATTGTATGAAATACTAACCGAATGTATTCGTTTGGAAAGTCGTCGATGATTGTGACAGCTACAGTCAAATGCCAACAGATTCATTCCGTCGGTATAAACCCTTTGTAATAGTTTTTTTCTAAATTTGTTTTTTAAAAATTATTTGGAATACATGATATAAAATTATATAAATTAATGGTAATAAAAACCAATTATGCAAATAAAAATTATATTAAACATCAAAAACAAAAAATCAAAGTTAAATAATATTCATTACAAAATGAATGTGTTTCAAAAAAATATTAAATGAAATTTTAAAGGTAAATAATGTTTATTACATATTAATATAAAGTTGGAGGAGGAGGAGGAGGGGGAGGCTGGTGGTCATACGACCAAAAAGGATTAGGCACACATGTTCCACTATGTGCCATGTTCATAACCGTTTCGTGAAGCTGTTCATAAGCCGCTCTTTGTTGTTCAGACTCCGCTCTTTGTTGTGCATGAGACACTTTGAGTTGTGTGTACACCGATGATAGGTGGTCGTATTTTTCGGTGAGTTGAGCCATGGGTTGCTGCAAGGCCACAAACTCCTTAGATTGGAAGCTCGATGTTGATTGGGAGCTCCCAACAGTTGAAGCACTACGGGCCGACCACGAGTTGTCGGCCGTAGTGTTGGAATGCCCGTAAACTCGATTTTTATCGAGTCCACTTGATGATCCAACCTCCATCCACAAATCCGAATCGAATTCTGAATAGGTCAAAGGATCGTCCCCGTATCTCTCCCTCAACCGATTATTAAAGCTCTCCTGAAAAAAAAAAAAAAAAAAGTAATCATCATATTCAATTCAATAAACATAATAACTTACAAGATAAAATGGTTTAACAAACATACCACAAAATGTTGAGCATGCTGCAAACGAACTGTTGCGCCCACTTTTGGGTGTCTTGACTTCGCACATGCGTCTCCACAAACAGCTCCATAGAGCTCGGCTCACGTCCAAGAGACGTACCTTATAATTTAAAAAATTTATTAACAACAAATTAATTGAATGATATATTTCATTTAAATTAATCTTATCATATGTTTCGTATGTGCAGCAAACGAAACGAAGCCGCCGGTGTGTGTTGTCACCGAGCCATGAATTGGCCAATTCTGGTTGCCAGCACTGGACTGTGAGCGTCGTGGGAACCGCTCAGACATCACGGGCTCAAGATAGTGTGGCCATATATCTTCCGGGATGTATATCGGTTTGAAATCCTACCAAACCGCAACATTATTCCAGCCTTGGAACCCCCTATCCCTCGCATTTGTTTTTGCCCTTTTTTGGACTTCGTACAAAAAATCAAGCAATCTACTTCACACAACCAAAAATTACATTTTGAAACATAATTTTTTGTCTAAAAATTTTTTTATATTGTTTTCGATGTAACCTAGTTGTCGTGTGATTTTCCCACACCTTCTTCATAACAGTGTTATGGTCACTGTCCTAGCAGAATTTGTCCTGTGTATAAAAAAATAATTTTAAATAAAAATAATAAATTATTTATAATTATATTAATAATTTATTAGAAATAAACTGAAAATTATAAATTAACACCAACCTCAAATCTGTCAAACCATGCATTGATTTGAGCCATCTGTTCAAGAAGCCTGGATATCTGACTCCATTGAAACAATGAAATCTCTATCGATGATTTAAACGCTGATGATATTACTCGAGCGGCCTCAATGTTTGTGAACCTGAAAATAAATAAAATTAATGAAATAGTGATTACTTCATAAATTATGTTATAATTTTTTTAAAAAAATTAAAACCTTAACAAACTTACATTGAAAGGTCGTCCTTTCACTGTACCTCGTACTTGTGGATAAATTGATTCCGCTGCGAAGACACGCTGCCTCTGCGCTGTGAACTAGCATTGGAAAAGGCAACATCAATTGACGGCACAGGTGGTGTAAGTGCTTCTTCTTGAAAGGCACCTAAGAAAATATCATTATCGCTACTAGACAAACTAGCTGCGACCGTACGTAAACGACTAGCTCTTGTTTTCATTCTACGCATCTATCTAATTTTATACAAATAATTATATAATTAAATTCAAATGTGAAAAAAAAATTCGACAGCACCTTCCCTATACTGGATACTACCCAAATCCACAAACCTACAAATATTAACAATAGCCACAACCAATTGATCCAATCTATACTAATTATTCCAACATAACATATTCAATTACTAATTCTAAGGTAAATTCAACATTAACAATTACAATTCAAAACATTATTCAATAATTATGCCAATACAACAAAACAATAAATTCAAAAAAAAAAAAACTCTAAACCAACAATCAAAATAAATGGAAAAAATTAAACACAAAATAATGCAATAATATAGTAAAATTAATAATTATTCCAACATATTCAATTACTAATTCTAAGGTAAATTCAACATTAACAATTATAATTCAACAAATTATTCAATAATTAAATCAATACAACAATAAAATATATTCAATAAATTAAAAAAAATATATAGACTAATAATTAAAATCAATGGAAATAATTAAACACAAATCATGCAATAATAGAGTAAAATTACTAATTATTCCAACATATTCAATTACTAATTCTAAGGTAAATTCAACATTAACAACAAATATTCAACAAATTAACTAATAATAATTATGCCAATACAACAATAAAAAATATTCAATAAGTTCAAAAAAAAAAAACTATAGACTTTAGGAAAGAAATATGCTTACCTTAATAATGTGTTGAATTCAAAACTTTATCTACATTACAAAAAATACACCAAAACAAAAAAACATAACAAAAATAAAAATAGCTAAAATAAAATAAAATAAAATAGAAGAAAACACATACCTTTTAATCTGATGAAGATTCACAACAAATCTAGCTAGAGATTCTAGGTGAAAGCCTTGAAGAATTGAGAGAAAAAAAAAAATCAAAATTTAAGGTGAAAAACGGAGGAGAAGAAAAAATGAATTGAAGGGGCGGTCGTTGGAATATTTAGGATAATTTTACCGACGAATTCACTGAAAAATATAAAAAATTATTAGTATTTTAATTTAATCCATAGGTGAAGTGTCAAAAAATTCATCGGTAATTTTTAAATTTCACAACAAATTTTTTAATTACCCTCCATATTTTTCTCAGTTCGTCGGCAATCTAACTCGGTCAGAGATGCATTCAATGCACCACCCTTTGAAATTTGCACATTCCGTCGATATTTTTGTCAATAAAATTTACCCACCGACAAATTATCGACGGACACCGTTGTTGTATGTTTTTTTCCTTGCGTGTATTCTTCAGTATGGAAAACATATCCGTTGACAAAATACCTGTTGTAGCACTTAACTTTTCTTTCAGGCCTCAAGCTTAGTGAAGACAATGATTTAGGCACACTCCTTCCCATTTGATAAACCTTGTATGTAATGTACATTAATAAACAGTAAATGAACGAGAATCTCGTAATGACATGCATACGTACAATAATTGTTCATCTTGTAATGAGTTTGTGATAGTGCTTACATGTGTTCTGAACCACGTGGCAAATTGTTCATCTTGTAATTGAAAGATCTGGGATTCGGTCAGCTATAAGTTATTGGAGAGCAAATATTATCGATGTTACCTGCAAGTGATAATAAGTGTATGATATTACAATATATAATTAATAGTATATTATTGACAAAGTTTAATTAGTATTACACATATATAAACTTACTGAATAAAAGGTCTCAGCTTATCACAGTTAAATAGAACATAGTTGTGTGCTTGTTTGAACTTTATTTCCGATAAATATCTTCCTCTTACGACATTTTTAGGTATGGGTCATCCAGTATTGGAGAATATTGATAAGTTTCCATTGGAAGGCACTTCACCGCCATCATCATGTCGTGGAACGTGATTGATTCTTGTTCTCAGATGAGATTCGAAATAGTATGAGATAAATGTTGAGATCTCCTCAACAATATAGGCATCACATATCGAAGCCTCAAAATGCACCTTGTTTTTAACCTTTTTATTGAGATTAAACAAGTACCTACATAGAATTAAAATTCAAGTATTTTCAATTAAGAAAAACATAGAAAATACTTTTATATATGAATTACATTGCAACTGTAATATCTAACCATTCGAATGGGTACATCCATCTATACTAGACCGGTCCTCCAGCTTTTGCCTCGAATTGTAGATGTATAGGGAGATGCTCTATTGAGTATCATCTCAAGTTTGCATAGTGTCTCAACGATATTCATTTGAAGCCTCTCAATGTGCTCAGCATTCAACTTGGTGGAGCATATATCTCTAAAAAAATTACTGATCTCCGTGAGTGCATCCCATATTCCCTTTGGCAAAAAATCACGAAAAGCTAATGGGATGAGTGTTTGCATAAACATGTGGCAGTCATAACTCTTCATTCCATACAATATGTAGTCCTCTATATTAACCAGCCTTGGTATGTTTGATGCATGTCCATCCAGAAAACGCAGACTCTTAAGCCATTTATAGACTAGCAGTTATGCGTTTTTCTCTAACACAAAGCTTGCCCTTGGTTTTACGACCCATGACTCATCATAAACCAACTCCATATTTTTACAATTACAGTATAAAGCTATATCCAATCTAGCCTTGATGTTGTCCTTTGTCTTCCCCTTCACATCTATGACGGTGTTGAAAATGTTCTCAAACACAATCTTTTCGATGTGCATGATGTCAAGGTTATGGCGGAGCAAATTGGTCTTCCAATAAGGAAGCTCCCAAAAGATACTTCACTTTACCCAATTATGGGTCAAACCAAAACTAGGAAACTTTTGCTTACCTGATTGAAGGCCAAACACAATGTCACTGTACTCTGATACAACATCATGCAATTCTTCACCAGAAAGACGCAGGGATGCAACATCTTTTTCACTCTGCCAACAAAGAAATCTTTTATGTTCTTTTTGTACCTGTGATTTAGTGGCAAGAAGCAATGGTGACAATAAAAAAAAGAAGTTTTACCTCTGTTTGCTAGCGTGAATGCCTTGTTGTTTTCCATGCAGTATGGACATGTGAGTTTCCCATACGTGCTCCAACCAGAAAGCATTCCATAAGCTGGAAAATCATTGATAGTCCCCATCAAGACCGCCCTAATAAGGAAATTTTATTTCCTCGATATATCATAAGTCAAAGCTTTGAAGGACCACAACTGCGCCAACTCATCAATCAACGGTCAAAGACAAACATCTATATTCCGTCCCGGGCTGCTTGGACCGAGTATGACAATAGATAAAAACATGAACTCCAGCCTCATCCATATTCTCGATGGCAAGTTATAAACTGTGAGTATGACCGGCCAACAATAATAGGGAGCAACAAATGACCCAAATCGGTTGAATCCGTCTATACACAACCCAAGACGCACATTCCTTGATTCAGCTAAAAAGTGAGGATACATAATGTGAAAGCGTTTCCAGGCTTCGCCGTAAGAAGGATGCATCATCACACCATCAACCGCATCATGTGCTTTTTTGCACGTCCCCCGCGCGGCTTCCGATGGCGATTTTTCTCGTTCTGTGTTTTTGCTTGATTCGGTTCTTTGGAGTTGCCACCTAGTATTATGGTTACTAGGAACCCTAACTGGTCTTTCAGAGATTTTAAGGCAAGGGACTGGTTGCGTAAAGGGAAGGTATTAGCACCCCTAGTACGCCCTACCTAAGGTAAGCTGCTTGGTGTTTGGTTTGCTCTATAATTGCTATGGTGTTGGTGTTTTCTAATCCCATCAGTTTTCCTATGATAGGTTTGCTATGATGAACGAACTTCGACTCAAAGTCTAAAAAAAAGAACCCTTGGTCAATGTGGATCACGCCCTTAGATATGTCTACAAAGTACCAAGGAGAACCAATGCAGATCTCTTGAAATCTGTGTTTGATTCAAGTTAAATTTATTAAGATAGAAATCCAAGGAGATTCCATGTGTTGTAAAAGCTCATCTTTCCCTTAGTATTTCAAGAGTTTGCGACTCATGTATCGCAAGAAGGAAGGACAAAGATTTAGAAATCTAAGGAAATTCAAAGCGCTTTAAAAACCTCCTTTTGCCTTAGTATTTCATACTTTCACGGCTCGTAAACCGTGGAGTCAAAATTTGAAATTTTAAAATGTCCTCAATTATAATCAAGGCTTCTCTCAAGGATGTGTGCGGATTTATTACTCCCAATAATATTTTGGATATTCGTCCTTTAAAGATTTCTTTATCCAAACATTAGCGGTGAATAATAGATAAATTCCCCCCAAAAATAGGATTTTTATATTTTTTGGAATATTGGCCAATACCCTTTGGAGTTTTACAAACATGTTTGTAAAATCTAGAAATGCAAGAAAACAAATTTTTTGATGTTTAAGAAATCCATGCGAAAACACAATTTTGAAATTTCAAATATACTTTTTTTTAAGACATTAAAAAAAAACATGTTAGGGTATTGGCCGTATGCAACACACAAAAAACCATTTTTTTATATCTTTTTGTATATTTTCCGTATTTGTGTTAAAAAAACCGGGTATTCTAAATGCGAGATTGATATAAAATTTTTTTATTATATATATAGAAAAAATACAGACCTTAAAATCATCAATCTCTCTCTCTTTCTTTTAAAAAAAATAAAATAAAATAAAACCACTACTCAGCTACGGTTCAAGTGAATTATAATTCACTTGAACAGTAAACACAAAAGGCATGCACAGTAGATAAGTAATTAAAATGCAAAGTGAAGAGAATGCATGGAAACTTACCTGGCGCTGAAACGGGCGAAGATGCTGCTACTGCTGCTGCTTCTGCACACAACAGGTTATCACTGATACTGGAGACAATGACGAACGCTGGTAAAACTGGTGTTGGTCTCTGTCTTTGTCTTCTTGCTAATGCTCTCTCTGGAGACGGCGAAGACAATGATGAAGGTGTGATGTGCTGGTGGAATGGACGTTCTTCCCTCTGTTTTTTCTTACTCTTTCTTTGTTTTCCTGTGGGCTGCCTCTCTCACGTTGCTCTTCCTCACGCTCCTTCTGTCTCTTTTTCGTTTCACTGCCCTCTCTCCCATGTTCTGCTTTCTGTGCTCTCCTTATCTGTACTGTGCTCGTCCATTTTCCTTCTATCTCTGCTGGTTCCTTTTATATATGTTAGTGTTGAGGACGGATGTCTACAACCGTGGCTGAGAAGATACAAACTGCTGTCTGCTGGCTTGCATGTTTTCCCGGTTGCAGGATTTGTTGATGACGTTGCCGCTAATCTTGACTGCAACCAATGCTGGGGATGGAGCTCATCGTTGGAGGCAACGCTATTGATGGCTGAGGATGGAGTCTTGATATTGTAACATGAATTAGCTTTACTGCCGTGTTTCTCCCAAAAGGAACCAACTGTGATGGGCAGGGATGACGTTGTTGTTGTGGCGCCGAGATGAAGTTCCTGCTGGACTAGGAGGAAGAAAAAAAACAAAAAAACAAAGGCTTCTCCTACAACACCGGATGAAAGCCTATATGGTGGCTTTTGGAGGTTAAATGGGGTCCTCTTCTACTGGGTCTGTGAGATGGAGAGATGGAGAGGCGGCTGTGCCACAATGAGGGAGGGTCTGGTGAATCTGTTTTGGTTGAGAGGGGAGGTCCGCGGCGGCTTCTTCTTTTTTTTTTCAGGTTCTCGGAGGATGGGCAGTCGGCTGGCTTCAAAGAGATGGGTTTAGGGTTTTGTGAATGCCCTAATTTTTTTTGTCTTCCAAAAAATCTCCTCCAAATTCTCTCCTCCCTCTTTATATGGTTGCGTCTTCATTTATATAGAAAATTTCTACATGTGCTATTTAAAGAAATATTGCAATAATTATTGCAGAGATTGTCTTCTATAACTAGCACCAACAAATCCTATATATATGGTATTTTTTTTATTGCATTGATTATTTTCCCTAACCAGCACGAATCAAATCATATATCTATGGTATTTTATATTGCAGTAATTATATATGATTCAGTCATTATCTCCGTGTTGTATTGCCTTTTTAATATTAGTCTTGATGCTCTATGTTATCGCCACATGTAAACCCTTATTTTTTTATTTTATTTTTATTTTTTTAAAAATTTATCAAAACATGGATCAAAAATTAGGTAGCAACAGATGCCCCCTCTTTACAATGCTTACGAATCAAAACTCCTTAATGTTTTGCATAGTAAGCTTGTAAAGAAAGGGGAAAAAAAAGTATTCCTTGCTTGCTGAGTGATCCACTCATCCAAGGACTTCAGTTTTTGAAAGAAAATGGTCTCGTTATCATGGGTGACCTGCCGCTTTTTTTTTTTTAAAAGAAAATTGATATATTTTCACGGGCGACCTACCCACACATACTCAAACCTGGTCTATTTTCAGGGGTGACCTGCCCACATACTCACGCTGGTCTATTTTGATGGGCTATCTGCCCTTTTGATTAGGTTAACCTGGGATCCCATCTGGCGATCTCCTTTAATCTGAAGCAAAGTCGGTGTGTAGCTCAGTCAACCTGAAATTCCATTTGGCGATTCTCTTTAACCAAAGCTAAACTATGTATGTGGTTGGATTAACCTGAGATCCCATCTAGCGATCTCTTTTAACCACAACCAATATGAAAATATATGTTTGATCTCATTATGACAGGTGACCTACCCAAAATGAAAGATGATCTCATTATGACGGGTGACCTACCCAAGTGGAAAAGGGGAAGAGTGGTCTCATTCTTATGGGTGACCTACCCAGGGGAAGAATGGCCTCATCATAATGGGTGACTTACCCAAGTAAAAAAAAAAATAGAGAATGGTCTCATTCTAATGGGTGACCTACCCAGAAAAAATGGTCTCATTATGATGGGTGACCTACCCAAGTGGAAAAGAGGAAGAGTGGTCTCATTCTTATGGGTGACCTACCCAGGGGGGAGAATGGCCTCATTATAATGGGTGACCTACCCAGGTAAAAAAAAAAAGATGGAGAATGGTCTCATTCTAATGGGTGACCTACCCAAGTGGAAAGGGGAAAGAGTGGCTCATTCTTATGGGTGACCTACCCAGGGGGAAGAATGGCCTTATTATAATGGGTGACCTGCCCAGGTAAAAAAAAGATGGAGAATGGTCTCATTCTAATGGGTGACCTACCCAACTGGAAAGGAGAAATAGTGGTTTCATTCTTATGGGTGACCTACCCGTGGGGAAGAATGGCCTCATTATAATGGGTGACCTGCCCAGGTAAAAAAAAGATGGAGAATGGTCTCATTCTAATGGATGATCTACCTAGAAAAAAAAATAATGGTCTCATTGTGATGGGTGACCTACCCAAGTGGAAAGGGGGAAGAGTGGTCTCATTTTTATGGGTGACCTACCTAGGGGAAGAATGGCCTCATTATAAAGGGTAACCTACCCAGGTAAAAAAAAAGATGGAGAATGGTCTCATTCTAATGGGTGACCTACCCAAATGTAAGATGGTCTCATTATCAAGTGACCGACTCATCTTAAAATTCTTAGAAAACTCCACGCTTTTCTAAGAAACAGTTTCAATATCAGGTAACTGGTCCCTCTTAAAATTCTTAGAAAACTCCACGCTTTTTTAAGAAACGATTTCAATATCAGGTAACTGACCCTTTTAAAATTCTTAGAAAACTCCACGCTTTTCTAAGAAATGGTCTCAAAATCGAGTGACAGGGCCATGTTGAAATTCTTAGAAAACTCCACGCTTTTCTAAGTAATAGTCTCGAAATCGGGTGACCAGCTCCTCTTAAAATTCTTAAAAAAAAACATCATACCTTGAGGCAATGAAGTAGTGCTGGTTTACAATCCCTATCTTTTTTCGTAGTTCCGTTGACCTGAGATTCTGTACCTCAGCGGTTTCCTAAAACTTGGAACTATCATGGCTTTCGTCAAACCTTCTCCTGCCAGGTTAGTGTTATGACAATATAGTATGCATGTTTTTTTTTACTTACTTTTTTGAAACATAGATCCCCCTTTTCATTGTAGACTTCTTTGTTTCCATTTGTTTGTTTGACCCGTCCTCTTGAACCAGAATATGATCCACGCGCTATACTTCTTTTATGGGGCCTTTTCTTGCTCTATTGAGTATTGTATTTTTCATTTTTGAGAAATTATTTTCTAAGAGGAAAACTCAAAAAATTTAGTTTTTTTTTTCATGAAAACTAAAAACTTTTTTGTTTTAAGCAACTTTCATAAAAGGTGTTTTAGAAATTCTTTGATGATACCCTTTTTTGGGCTTTGGTTCACTATAGACCCTAATGAGCACTTTTTGCCCCCTAGTGTGGTGTGCAATACCTATCAGGTTTAAATTTGATCTGGATCCCTCCAATTTGAGAATTGATGGAGTCATCTTCTTAGTCATGTGTAAAAACAGTTCTTTTAAGTTAAAGATCTTAAATGTTATGCGATCATGCGCTTTATAAAGAAAAGGTTCTTTACAGAGAGAATTCATGGCCAAACTTTATTTCATTGATCTGGAAGCATAGTATTTCTTTATAGAGTCAGCATTCACAGGTCTAACTAGATCTTCTTCATCCATTCTAGATAACAATAAAGCTTATCAAGAGAACGCTTTCTTTACCACCAAAGGGCCCTCATTGTTTGGCGTCCATTTACTCTGATCTTCTCCTGGTAAAAGACAACATTTTCTTCAATACAAGATCTCCTTCGTGGAATCCTCAAGGTCGAATCTTCTTGTCGTATGATTTGGCCATCCTTCTTTGATAAAGTTGATGATGACAGATTGCGGCTATCCTCTTTTCACTTATCAGATTCAACTGTTCATATCTAACCTTTTCCCATTCTACCTCTTCTAGCTCAAAGTCTATCAATACTCTTAATGAGGGGATTTCCACTTTTAAAAGCATCACCACCTCCATTCCATATACCAATATTTACGAGGTGGCTCCTATTAAGGTTCAGACTATGGTGTAGAACGCGTGAAGGGCCAATGGCAACATCTCATGTAAATCCTTATAAGTGTATCATCTTCTGAATAATCTTCTTGACATTTTTGTTAGCAATTTCTACCGCACCATTCATCTTTGGCCTATATGGCGAGGAATTGGAATGCTTGATTTTCCATCTAGGGTAGAGTTCTATTATTATCTTACCATTGAAGTTCTGGGCATTGTTAGATATAATCTTCTTCTAGTGAACAATACCGACATATCAAATCTCTATCAATAAATTTCTTCACCACTTTTTGCGTCACATGAGCAAATGACTCGGCTTCTACCCATTTTGTGAAGTAGTCAATAGCCACGAGAATAAACCTATGACCATTGTTGGCTTTTGGGTTTACATGTCCAATCACATCAATTCCCCACATCACAAAGGGCCATGGAGATGTCAAGTTAAACAGAGGAGCTGGAGGGGCATTGATTTTGTCACTGTATACTTGGCACTTATGACATTTTCGGACATAGTCGATGCAATCCTTCTCTAATGTCATCCAAAAGTACCCGACTCTTTATATCTTCCTAGCCATCACATGTCCACTAGCATGGGATGAGCAAATCCCTTCATGGACTTCTCGTAACGTGCTTTTTGCCTTAAATTCATCCAAACATCTCAATAAAGTCCCGTCGGATGATTTCTTATACAAAATCTCTCCATCAAGATAAAAATCCATTGCCAACCTCCTCAAGGTTTTCTTGTCGATTTTGGATGCCCCAATGGGATATGCTTGGTTTTGGATGAAATTCTTGATATCATAGTACCAAGGGTTTCCATCCACTTCTCTTTCGACTGAGCAGCAATGAGCTGGGTTATTTCTGATATTGATGTGTACTGGTTGTACCTTGTGCCCAAAGTCTATCTTGGCCATAGATGCTAGTGTGGCCAAAGCATCTGCAAACTGGTTTCCTTCCCTTCCCAAATGGGTGAATTTTATTTCCTTAAATTCTCTAACCAAATTAGACAGGTATTCTTGGTAAGGTCTCATCTTCTCATCCTTGGTTTGCCCTTTTCCTTTCACTTGGCAAATAATCAAAATCGAGTCTCCAATACACATCTATCTTTCCAATGTTTAGCTCCAATGCCACGTCTAAAACGAGAATACAAGCTTCATACTCCTATGTTGTTATTGCACTCAAACTACGACTTAACTGAAACCAAATACTATTTCTTATCAGGAGAGATTAGCATTGTCCCCACTCCGTTACCATAGCACCATCAAAGTATATAATCCAACAATCTGATTTCCCTTCCTCGACTAAAAGCACATCTTCATCAAGAAAATTAAATTTTAACAGCTCATAAACTTTCACAAATGGTCAGCTAGGTGATCGGCGATGACATTTATGGCTTTCCTTGTCATATATACTATATCGTATTCAGCTAGTAGAACGTGCCATTTTGCAATTCAGCTTGATAGATAGGGGTGCATTCAGTAGGTACTACTTGATTTTTGCGAAAGCTTCTTCACACTCTTATTCCAAATTCTAAGATTCTTCTTCCTTAACAATTGAAAGTCCACACACAAACTCTGATTTTATCTTCCTCTTTGGGTACTACCACTATGTTGGACACACATTAAGGATACTTGACTACTTTCTAGAAAACCAACATCCCATTGCTTTTCAAATTCTGTCTTTACCTTGATCAAGGAATCTTGATGAGTTCTTCCTAACTTTTTCTTAACCGGTTTGCATCTTTCTAATAAAAGTACCCTATCCACCAGGCATATCTATATAATCTCGGAGTAATGCAATCAAATCTTCTCACTTTAGGAGTGATCACAATCCTTATCCTTAGTTTTTTCTTATAATTTTTCATTACCCACATCTATTGTTTCAAATTCCTCTCTAGCGGGTTTCCAAGCTTGTTCATAGTGTCCTATTAATTTTGTGAATTCCCTAATGTTATTTTCATCCAATTCTTCCTCTTCTATAGCTACTATGTATTCTTTAAAATCCGGCCATTCATTCTCAGTGTAAAGTGTAGATGTTGTTATGGAAGATCCACTTTGAAAATGGAAAGTGATGTGTTAAAACACCAAGATGAACTTTTGAAAATGCATGATCTCATAAAAGGGAAAAAGTTGTCTAAAAAACATTTGCTCGAGCAAACTAATTAGGTGCGCAACATTATTCCAAATTCCTTCAAGCTCTTTTTGGTACTAAGTTCCTAGGTGTGACCTTACTTCATTTTTTTATCCTTTTCCTTAGTCAAGTTTATGGATTCTAGAAGAGGGACCTACGTTTTTAGGTCTACAGATACGTGCATAGATGTATAAGAAAATGCATGATACAATGCATGATTGTGATAAGAATGCTTTCTATATTGGGTATGGATGCAGCCTTCTTGTGAATGAATAATAGCCATCACCTTATAAACATAGGTTCTCTTGTCACACTGCTAGGAGTACTGCCTTTCAAGTCATTTGCTTGAATCATATTCACCAATAGACAAATTTTGCATAAGAAGATTGGTCAACGCCCTTTTCATTAATGCTTGATAAGTTTATTACATTTAGAAATACCATATTTTAATCCCTTTCCTTAACAAACTCTCTGACCAAAGGTAAAAAGGCAAAGCCACGGTTCTCAATCTTTCCTTAACAAATTTTTCTTGGTAAATTTTGCACTTCCTTGGCAATCGTTAAAGTCAATCTCCATTGCTTCAGGTTCAGAGCAACTTTGCATCCAATCCAAACTCATCCTTCTTAGCTCCTTCTCACTTTCTTCCCTAGTAATCTTCTCCTTGCCTAGCTTTAACTCAAGCTTTGTTATTCGCGCATCTCTAAATTGTATTTGCTCATCAAGAAATGCTCTCCTTTTATCTTCTTTTAGCATCATTTCTTTCAACATTGTTTTGTCTTTTCTGCTTTAGCTCAACTCTATTCGAAGTTTTTCCACTTGCCTTCTTAACTCCTCTTCATTATTGACCCTTTTGCTCTTAATAGGCTTTTCTATAGTTTGGGGAGATTTGGCATCTACACAAGGCATGACTGAAGTAGTTAAGTCTCTCCATCTTGCATATCCTTCACTTGCACTTGGATCTTTTAAACCTTTTATCTCAACCAAAACCGGATACCTACAATCTTGTTAGATGATCTCTAAAACTTTTTGTGCAATGGGATCTTTAAACAAACCAAAGAATTGAGCAATTCCTATAATCCTTGGAATAAACTGCATGCCCCCAAGTTGCCTTACCATTAGGGCAGGAGCATAACTCACATAACCTGTAATCCCTACCAATGGCACCCAACGTCTTTGTCCACAACTCATTAGGACTTTCACTGTCGTTACCCATGGGGCTCTCCACTTAAAATCACTATTAGGCAAACCTTCTAATTTGTCAACCCAACCTTGGTTGTCTAGATCTCCCCATTCTTCTTCTTCTACTAACTTCAGGGGTCTTTGGGTGAACCACC
The DNA here is from genome assembly GCF_005239225.2 of Populus alba. Lineage (NCBI taxonomy): Eukaryota > Viridiplantae > Streptophyta > Magnoliopsida > Malpighiales > Salicaceae > Populus > Populus alba. Next base: position 15,951,884 of record NC_133289.1, on the reverse strand, counting down.
AAAAATTATTGAAGACAGGCTTTTTTTGTTTCGATATGGCTAACCATCTAGATATACAACAATTGTGTGCAGCATCTCATTGCTTCTTTTCCGGTCCTCCTACAATGGTTAAGTGTCAAGATGGTTTCGGCTAAAATCAGCTACTAGATTGATTTGTGTTTTCTCACTCTACATAAGCAGCAGGGACCTCCAAACTCACTACACCCGTCTGGCTTGAGAGCAACACAAGGCCAAAAATGCCCAAGACAACTACACCCGTCTGGCTTGAGAGCAACACAAGGCCAAAAATGCCCAAGACAATCAATCTTTTTTTCCTAATCCTGGCTTCTTTTCCAATTCAATTTCTAGCATCCTCCATTTTAGACCGGTTACATTCTTTTCCAAAAACTTTTATAAGTTGGCGATTCTGAGCAGTTTTGACAGTTCGAGGATGATCTTGCCAAATCTCAAAGGAAAATAAATCATATACAGATTGTTTGGAAACTCAGTTAACATTTCATATTCCTCCATAGTGGGACATAGGTATATGCTTCTAAAAGAAAAAACACCGGTAGTTTGGATCTAAAAATGAACTAAGGCTCTCACAGCTGGGCTTAAAACTTCTACCCTTGCAATTTCCACCAAACATTCATATTTCCTAAAAAAATGCATCCTTATCCACATTTTGAAAGCGAGTCGTTAACTTGTTCACCTCATTCATAATGCAATTCAGGTTCTTGATTGGTGACAGTTTCTTAGCATCGCTTCTAAGGCAGTCTCCTTTAGTCAATTGTGACAGTTCAAAATTTTTCCGTATTCTATGATGGAAAATTTAGCAATGGTGGCCATTTCGTTCACAAGTCCTGGTCTTCAAAATGCCTTGGGGTTAGACTTGTTTTGATGCAAAAGATATTATGGAGCATACACCCTAAGGATAGGTTCTAGTTCCTTTACGTGAGACATGGGGTAGATTTACTACTTGGTCTCTAAAAAAGGGTCTCCTTCTGTCCTAGTGATCGCCCTCGTAAAGGCAATATGGGGGTTCAGCAGATGGTGGGATGGCACGTGTACCAATCACTATCAGTCTAAACACTCAGCAAAGAGTTGGGGTTTACACAAACTTAAACCTTGACTCAAGTCATAAGGCAAGCTGCTAGTTCCCCACTTAACTTAAATTTAATATGTGTGCTCTCCAAAAAGAGAATAATAATAAAGTGATGAATGACTATATCATGTATGACAGAATGTAAAGATGCATGCTAAAGTTTTTAAACAAATTATCATTCATAGTAAAAAAAACAACAACACATAGCATAATAACAAAAACAATTACCAAGCTTAGTCCAAGGGTCCTCAGTGGAGTCACCATCCTGTCGCATGTCCCTCGCGCGGCTTCCGATGGTGATTTTTCTTGTTATGCGTTTTTGCTTAATTCGGTTCTTTGGAGTCGCCACCTAGTATTATGGTTACTAGGAACCCTAACTGGTCTTTCAGAGATTTTAAGGCAAGGGACTGGTTGTGTAAAGGGAAGGTATTAGCACCCCTAGTACGCCCTACCTAAGGTAAGCTACTTGATGTTTGGTTTGCTCTATAATTGCTATGGTGTTGGTGTTTTCTAATCCCATCAGTTTTCCTATGATAGGTTTGCTATGATGAACGAACTTCGACTCAAAGTCTAAAAAAAAGAACCCTTGGTCAATGTGAATCACGCCCTTAGATATGTCTAGAAAGTACCAAGGAGAACCAATGCAGATCTCTTGAAATCTGTGTTTGATTCAAGTTAAATTTATTAAGATAGAAATCCAAGGAGATTCCATGTGTTGTAAAAGCTCATCTTTCCCTTAGTATTTCAAGAGTTTGCGACTCGTGAATCGCAAGAAGGAAGGACAAAGATTTAGAAATCTAAGGAAATTCAAAGCGCTTTAAAAACCTCCTTTCGCCTTAGTATTTCATACTTTCACGGCTCGTAAACCGTGGAGTCAAAATTTGAAATTTTAAAATGTCCTCAATTATAATCAAGGCTTCTCTCAAGGATGTGTGCGTATTTATTACTCCCAATAATATTTTGGATATTCGTCCTTTAAGGATTTCTTTATCCAAACATTAGCGGTGAATAATAGATGAATTCCCCCCAAAAATAGGATTTTTATATTTTTTGGAATATTGGCCAATACCCTTTGGAGTTTTACAAACATGTTGTAAAATCCAGAAATGCAAGAAAACAAATTTTTTGATGTTTAAGAAATCCATGCGAAAACACATTTTTGAAAGTTCGAATTTTTTTTTTTTAAGAGATTAAAAAAAAACATGTTAGGGTATTGGCCGTATACAACACACAAAAAATATTTTTTATATCTTTTTGTATATTTGCTGTATTTGTGTTAAAAAAACCGGGTATTCTAAATGCGAGATTGATATAAATTTTTTATTATATATATAGAAAAAAATACAGACCTTAAAATCATCAATCTCTCCCTCTTTCTTTTTTTTTTTAAAAAAAACAAAATAAAACCACTACATCCGGCCGGGTCACTTGCCTAAACAAGTGACCCGGCTGCACACAAAAAAAACTCAGCTACGGTTCAAGTGAATTATAATTCACTTAAACAGTAAACACAAAAGGCATGCACAGTAGATAAGTAATTAAAATGCAAAGTGAAGAGAATGCATGGAAACTTACCTGGCGCTGAAACGGGCGAAGATGCTGCTGCTGCTGCTGCTTCTGCACACGACAGGTTATCACTGATACTGGAGATAATGACGAACGCTGGTAAAACTGGTGTTGGTCTCTATCTTTGTCTTCTTGCTAATGCTCTCTCTGGAGACGGCGAAGACAATGATGAAGGTATGATGTGCTGGTGGAATGGACGTTCTTCCCTCTGTTTTTTCTTACTCTTTCTTTGTTTTCCTGTAGGCTGCCTCTCTCACGTTGCTCTTCCTCACGCTCCTTCTGTCTCTTTTTCGTTTCACTGCCCTCTCTCCCATGTTCTGCTTTCTATGCTCTCCTTATCTGTACTGTGCTCGTCCATTTTCCTTCTATCTCTGCTGGTTCCTTTTATATATGTTAGTGTTGAGGACGAATGTCTACAACCGTGGCTGAGAAGATACAAACTGCTGTTTGCTGGCTTGCATGTTTTCCCGGTTGCAGGATTTGTTGATGACGTTGCCGCTAATCTTGACTGCAACCAATGCTGGGGATGGAGCTCATCGTTGGAGGCAACGCTATTGATGGCTGAGGATGGAGTCCTGATATTGTAACATGAATTAGCTTTACTGCAGTTTTTCTCCCAAAAGAAACCAACTGTGATGGGCAGGGATGACGTTGTTGTTGTGGCGCCGAGAAGAAGTTCCTGCTGGACTAGGAGGAGGGAAAAAAAAACAAAAAAACAAAGGCTTCTCCTGCAACACTGGATGAAAGCCTATATGGTGGCTTTTGGAGGTTAAATGGGGTCCTCTTCTACTGGGTCTGTGAGATGGGGAGATGGAGAGGCGGCTGTGCCACAATGAGGGAGGGTCTGGTGAATCTGTTTTGGTTGAGAGGGGAGGTCCGCGGCGGCTTCTTTTTTTTTGGTTCTCGGAGGGTGGGCAGTCGGCTGGCTTCAAAGAGATGGGTTTAGGGTTTTGTGAATGCCCTAATTTTTTTTGTCTTCCAAAAAATCTCCTCCAAATTCTCTCCTCCCTCTTTATATGGCTGTCTTCATTTATATAGAAAATTTCTACATGTGCTATTTAAATAAATATTACAATAATTATTGCAGAGATTGTCTTCTATAACTAGCACCAACAAATCCTATATATATGGTATTTTTTTTATTGCATTGATTATTTTCCCTAACCAGCACGAATCAAATCATATATCTATGGTATTTTATATTGCAGTAATTATATATGATTCAGTCATTATCTCCTTGTTGTATTGCCTTCTTAATATTAGTTTTGATACTCTATGTTATCGCCACATGTAAACCCTTATTTTTTATTTTTTTTATTTTTTAAAAATTTATCAAAACATGGGTCAAAAATTAGGTAGCAACATGCTTGGTGCCACATCATGTGCTCAATAATCCTTTGTGACATGAATAACCTCTGCAGTCTAGGTGTGATCAGGAAGTATCTAAGTTTTTTATATGCCATTAGAGTCTTTTCCCTGTCAATTATGTGTTTGTAACGGGAATGCTCGCATATCATGCACTCGGCCATCTCACCATTTTCAAGGTAGTATAACATGCAAAACTTAGGGCACATGTCAATTTTCAAGTATCCATGACTTATATCGAACCTCTTTAAAATTATGATGACATCATGTATTAATTAACTAAGTTAGGTAAATAAACTTGCAAAAATATTAGTTTACCTCGAGATTATCCAACAAACCAATCACAACTTCGAATACTTTTATATATGAATTACATTGCAACTATAATATCTAACCATTCGAATGGGTACATCCATCTATACTAGACCGGTCCTCCAGCTTTTGCCTCAAATTGTAGATGTATAGGGAGATGCTCTATTGAGTATCATCTCAAGTTTGCATAGTGTCTCAACGATATTCGTTTGAAGCCTCTCAATGTGCTCAGCATTCAACTTGGTGGAGCATATATCTCTGAAGAAATTACTGATCTCCGTGAGTGCATCCCATATTCCCTTTGGCAAAAAATCACGAAAAGCTAATGGGATGAATGTTTGCATAAACACGTGGCAGTCATAACTCTTCATTCCATACAATCTGTAGTCCTCTATATTAACCAACCTTGGTATGTTTGATGCATGTCCATCCGGAAAACGCAGACTCTTAAGCCATTTATAGACTAGCAGTTATGCGTTTTTCTCTAACACAAAGCTTGCCCTTGGTTTTACGACCCATGACTCATCATAAACCAACTCCATATTTTTACAGTTACAGTATAAAGCTATATCCAATCTAGCCTTGATGTTGTCCTTTGTCTTCCCCTTCACATCTATGACGGTGTTGAAAATCTATGACGGTGTTGAAAATGTTCTCAAACACAATCTTTTCGATGTGCATGATGTCAAGGTTATGACGGAGCAAATTGGTCTTCCAATAAGGAAGCTCCCAAAAGATACTTCACTTTACCCAATTATGGGTCAAACCAAAACTAGGAAACTTTTGCTTACCTGATTGAAGGCCAAACACAATGTCACTGTACTCTGATACAACATCATGCAATTCTTCACCAGAAAGACGCAGGGATGCAACATCTTTTTCACTCTGCCAACAAAGAAATCTTTTATGTTCTTTCTGTACCTGTGATTTAGTGGCAAGAAGCAACGGTGACAATAAAAAAAAGAAGCTTTACCTCTGTTTGCTAGCGTGAATGCCTTGTTGTTTTCCATGCAGTATGGACATGCGAGTTTCCCATACGTTCTCCAACCAGAAAGCATTCCATAAGCTGAAAAATCATTAATAGTCCCCATCAAGACCGCCCTCATAAGGAAATTTTGTTTCCTCGATATATCATAAGTCAAAGCTCCGAAGGACCACAACTGCGCCAACTCATCAATCAACGGTCAAAGACAAACATATATATTCCGTCCCGAGCTGCTTGGACCGAGTATGACAATAGATAAAAACATGAACTCCAGCCTCATCCATATTCTCGATGGCAAGTTATAAACTGTGAGTATGACCGGCCAACAATAATAGGGAGCAACAAATGACCCAAATCAGTTGAATCCGTCTATACACAACCCAAGACGCACATTCCTTGATTCAGCTAAAAAGTGAGGATACACAATGTGAAAGCGTTTCCACGCTTCGCCGTCGGAAGGATGCATCATCACACCATCAACCGCATCATGTGCTTGGTGCCACATCATGTGCTCAATAATCCTTTGTGACATGAATAACCTTTGCAGTCTAGGTGTGATCATGAAGTATCTAAGTTTTTTATATGCCATTAGAGTCTTTTCCCTGTCAATTATAGGTTTGTAACGGGAATGCTCGCATATCATGCACTCGGCCATCTTACCATTTTCAAGGTAGTATAACATGCAAAAGTTAGGGCACATGTCAATTTTCTAGTATCCATGACTTATATCGAACCTCTTTAAAATTATGATGACATCATGTATTAATTAATTAAGTTAGGTAAATAAACTTGCAAAAATATTAGTTTACCTCGAGATTATCCAACAAACCAGTCACAACTTCTCATAAATATTAAATATTCATTATCATTTATCAACGTCCATACAAATTAATATATATAAATTTATGAAAATTACCACACCGCAATACCATTGATAAAACTTAAAACGGACCCATTAAGCAAGCTATTAATTATTTCAAAATAGCACATGTAATTTGGTAATTCCATAAAGTTTTAATAATTTACAAATAAATACAATCTTACAAAATCTAAAACAAACCATAACAGGTATAAAATTAATTATACATTCATATACTACAAGTTTGTTTAAGAAATAACAATAAAACATTTACATTTACTAACAAAATACATATACTAAAAAAAACAATAAAATTGACATTTAAATGTTAAAATTTAAAAATATAGAATTACTTACAAAAATTGATAAAATCCGTCAGCAAATCAAATCATGGATGTTGTGACCACAAAACTTCAAGAAATATAACTTGTTGTGCTGAGATGAGGGAGATTTTTGTTTGGGCGCTGGTTGTTTGCAGATGGGGAGAGTTGGGATTAATAAAAAGAAGGAGAAATAGGGGAGGAGAGAGTCAGCAGGCAGGAAATTATATTAACCTTCTCTGATAGTTTCACCAACGGATTATTCCATCGGTGGGTCTGTCGGCTATTCTGACGGAAAAATCAACACGTCACCGTATAGATTTGTCATTTCAAATCCGTCGGTGATTTCGTCGGTATTTGTAACAGCAAACCGGTCACGTCACTGTACGGGCCTATCATTTTGAATCCATCGATGATTCTGTCGGAAAAAACCACCCCGCCAAAAACTCCACGTCAACGACCCGTCTTTTTTTTTATTCTTAACTTTTTGTTTGTTATTCAGTCGGTAGTTACCAACTAAATTACATATGAAAAAAGTTTCGTTGATAATTTCAATCTCAAATTATTGACAGAAATATTTCATCATTAAATCTGTTGCTATTAAATGAATTTCTAGCAGTGATTCTTACTGTTTCATATTGACTAGGAATGACAATATCCATTTTTACGTTAGGTATTGATGGAGTTAATCTAAAAGATGGTCCTGTCTTACGTACTTGCTTGTAATACAATCTCAAGGGGCGTGCTTAAAGTTGCAGTGTCCAAAGATGACGGTGACTGATGGATTGATGTCATTACGCTAGAAGAAAATCTGGAGATGGAATTCTCAATCCAGCAGTTATCCAGGCTAGTTATGGATCTGTTCTTGTCACGTGCATGCACATACAATAGGACACAGATTAAGGTACTAAGATGGTTTGTGCTTTGGCAAATACGTTCAGTTTGTTAAAAGGAGCCTTTCATTCTTGCAGTCATTTGAAGCCTCAAGAAAAAGGAGATCTAACCTCGTCTTGAAATTTGATTTTGCAGCATGTGGGCATTCAACCAAGTTGATGATGAACATATTACTCAGGAATCTCAGAAGGTACTTTCATCTACCAGTTTCGATAGAGTATAGACCCATGCACAAACAATTTATTACATGTATGGATATGCTTTGCTATATTTGTGTTTTCAGCAATTGCTCAAAGCATTAAAGTATTATTGGTGTCTGAAGAAATTATGGTCCTTGTTTACTAATGTATTTTCTGTGGTTATATCATCATAAATTTTGATGAAAACTTTCCTCTGCAAATCCATTATTGTGCTTGCAACTCACCCATGAAGATTTTATGCGTGGTTTATGCTTCTTCTTTTTTGTTAATTCATTTATTGTTTATATCTGTTGCTGTCTTTCTAAAACAATAATTTGCCGATTTTCACATCTTTGTGCAATATATATCTGTTGTCAGTTTAATTTTGTTAAGCTTTCTAGCTGTGAAAATTTGAATGTTTTTCCTTTTCTATTTTGAACTCTATTGGTTGTATCATCTTTTTAAATTAGTTAAACATGACCTATATTTTGTTGATGTATTCTGGACTTGGTTAGAGCCATGTTTCCTTCTATTGTATGGTGATTTGTAGGTTAATCCTTTTTTGTTGTTCTTGTGTGTTTTCCTGGAATCCTACACGTGTGATACTCTGCGTCCGATACAGCTAACATTTTCTAGTTGAATGGTTTATAATATCTTCTGGATGGAATTGGGTTGTCTTTATTTGACATGCCATAGAAAATAAACTCGTTACATGGCCGAACGACATCAGTTCATATTAACACAGTTTTTTTCGGAGAAAGTAATGAAGAAGTCTGCTCTTTGGTTCTTTCTAATTTTTTGGAAGTGTATATGTACCCAAACTTGAATGGTTTCTTGCCAATTAAGCATTGCAAGTAAATTGTGTGTTCAAGGTCTGTGCGGTGAAGAGAAATATCCAGAGCCTCAGCAATCTAAAGTTTCGGTAGACTGTGTTCTCAGTCTACGTGAAGATGCTTTTATTCACAACCACACATGCATGCAGGTTGGTGGGGTTGTCAGCAGGTCATTGTAAACGAGGGAGTTAGTGTGTTTAAAGCGTGTGCAATCTTGTGTTCTATGAGGAGATAGAGGGAAAGCGGTGGTTTCCCCCGCCTCCTCTCGAGGATCACTCTACATAAAAGTAAAATGCTTGGTATGTTTTCTTGCTGTTCTTAATAAACAGTGCAAATTCTTTTTGGTGTTTGCCTGCTCGCTAAAATTATACACATTTCTTCTGTTGGAAAAGAGGAGTGGAAGTCAGCTTTCTCGTGAGTGTGATTAGTTAAGAAGCATATCAAGATTCTAACTTTGCATGATTGAATTTTCAGGCATTTAAAATTGTGATACAAAGCCTGGTGGAAGAGCTCTCTGTGGTGCTCATGCAGCGATCCTCTGATGCTCAAAGATCAACCCTTCTTGACCATTTCATAGATGAAAAGCCTGTGCACAACAAAACCACACAACGTCAAGTGCAGACAATACCCCCTTGCAGCAATGCCTAGATATGGAATCGGTAACTTTTCAAAATCAAAGACACTGAAAAGAATAATACACAAACTTGTGATGATTGGGGGTTCCACAAAGTTTTCCACATCTTTCACATGTTTTCGGTAATTGACTTTTGTTCTACTATATTTTTACTAGGTTTTTCATATCATAAACCATACTTTTGATGCTTTTTTAATTTTATATAAATAATATGGACATATTTATAGATATTGTTTACAGGTGGACGGTCATTCTCAGGAGTTAAACCACGAGGAAAAACTCGCCAACTTGAGATCTCCAACAACCATATACTTACATTTAAGTCGAAAATATAAATGATATGATTCAAATTAGAAATATTTTCTTTTTCTTATTGATTTTTTTATGAATTGAATATTATTAGTTGAACCACTTGATTATTATTAATTTAGCTATTAGCTCAGTTGCAACTTGTGATGTGCATGTGTCCAGACTTAGCACTATAAAATGGTGTTATAAAATGCTCAGAGTAAACTTCGCAAGGCTTGTGTTTATGTACTAATAAAAGATGGCAAACTTGTCGGGAAAAAGAAAAGAAAAGAAAAAACAAGTTTCATGTTTTCGAATAATGGTCAGTAAATCCATTATTTGCATGTTGAAAACTTGTAAAGATACATTATCGCTGATAATGAAATGGCTCTTGCTGTGGAAGAAGGGGCGCCCAAAATCCAGGGTTATTTTTCCACATGTTGAGGGGTCATGTTTTCTTTCACTATGATATTTCTTAGATTTTGAGCAACTTGAAAGGTATTGTCTCGTCAAGTTGTTGTTTGATCAACATGAGTTACATTTCCTCGTTTACATGTCACTAATTCCATATTGTACCCATGTAAAGATGTTCAGAATGCGTGGCTTCGTTTTGTAGGCATGGCTCTTCTATGAGTTATGAGTGCCTCAACATTTTTTTTTTTTTTTTTTGCTTTTTAGTTTTGAGAGAGAGTTTATCTCTTAATTCGAATCTGAAGATAGCTAGGTTCAAGTGGTGTTGCTCTTCTTCAATCTGTCGTGCCAGATGAGCATCAGCCTGTAACTTGTTACAGCAACATATATTACATTAATTAAAAAAAAAAAAAAAAAAAAAAAAAAAACCCAGATTGATTAGACACCTATTTTTCTTTCCTGGCGCTGGGAACCCAGGAGGAGTCTTTTCTTCCATTAAAATCTTTATTTTCTGCAGAGTTTGAAAGCATAAACAAGTCAATTGACTATTCAAAGGACATCATTACATTGACAAATGCTAATTGCAATTATGGATCCTACGACGTCATTGGAGATTTTGTCTCCTTCCCAATCCGCATTGGATTCCAAACCAAACACCTCTTCACTTGAAGGGCTTGATGTAAAATAGACAGAGCATAATTTTCTTGATTGGTACAATAATGTGAAGGAAATCTTCTTTTCCTTTTTCCTTCTCTTCTTTTCCACGATCCATGTGACCTCAAATTCATGTTATTCCGAACACTGCACTCTGCATGGGGACATATTGCCTTCTATTGTGTCACCATCACTCGCATCTATATTGCTATTGCTCAAGGCAAATCGAAGATACTGTACTAATATGGTGAAAATAAAAGCAGGAAATAAGAGACACAAAATGAAAGTTTTCATGTTCCCTTACATTTTACCATTTTTTTTTCTTTTGCTAATGCCATTATTCGGTTCCTAAAATCCCAAAACTTCCTATCACCTTAGCTTTAGCATTCGTCAAAACCATCTTTCAAATAATATTTTGTTGGTACCTATTCATTTTCCTTATTTGCGCTAACAAAAGCTAAATAATATGGAAAAATTATTATAAAAAAATTAGTATATATTGTAATAGTAGTTTCACTTTTAATTTTTTAATTTTTTACATGTGTTTCTTTAGCTTTTTTTTTCTTCTTCTTGTTCATTGCTTATTCTCTGCCACTTTAGTAGCGCCTTGGGTCTAGCTTGGTTGCTGCAATCACGCCAGACCCAATCTACTAAAAACGTCAGACCTGCAAGTGTTATGGAAGAGTTTTGAGTCTGGCAACTATGTAGCCCGAGCATTTTAAGTCTGACAACTATGCAAGGCCCAAGAGTTTTGCATCTAGTAATCACGTCAAGCCCAAGCTCCTTGGGTCTAGCAACTATTCCAAACCCAAGCGCCTTGGGCTGGCAACCATATCTGGGTATGGCATTATTGTCAAACCCATACCTGGGTCTATCAACCATGCAAGACTCAAGCATCTAGGTCAAAAAAGTTCATTTTTTAAAAAAACTTGATTGGACTCCAAAAACAAACATTGCCTCATTCAAGCAAGATTTATTATTTATGTGCAGTAGAGCTTAATTGCAAACACTTTTTTGTTTGTAGAATGTATTTTATAAATTTGTTATATTCGAAGATGAAAAAATTTAAAAAAAATATTAAGTTCTAAGTGATTTATTTCAAGTTTTCAAAAATAAACTTTTCTTTTTTGTGTGCATTGTAGATGAAAATATGTATAATAAAACTAAACATATATAATCCAATATTGTTAAAAACAAAATATAAAATAATGTTTTCATCGGTGAAAAATCAAAAAGGACCACCCATTAAATAAACTTTTTTTTGCATTGAGTTTGATTAAAAATTCATAAAAAATAGAAGAGAGAGAGAGAATATAGAATTTTTATTAAAGAAATAATAAATTCATAACCATAAAAAAATGAATTATTTCAATAAAAAGATCTTATTTGAATTTTCAAATTTAAAATGTTAAATTAGATTTTTGTGATGATTTATTGTTTGTAAATAATTTATGAACTTTAATTTCTATTTAAAATATTGAATAGTTTAAATATTCTTTTTAATATATATATATATATATATATATAAGTCTCAATATTTTAATCATCACCTGTTTAGGCTCAAGTCACATGGGTCTAGCATGGTTGCTAGACCCAGGTGCTTGGGTCATGCAAGACCCAGGCATTGAGTTAAAAAAATATATAGTTTAAAAAAAAAATTAAAGAGAGAAAAGGAGAGAGAAGATAGAAATTTGTATTGAAAAAAATAACAAATTCATAAATATAAAAATAAATTATTTCAATAGGAAAATATAATTTGAATTTTTAGATCTAAAATATTAAATTAGATTTTTGTGATGATTTTTTGTTTATAAATAATTTTTGAACTTGGATTTCTGTTTAGGATATTGAAGAATAATTTAAATATTTTTTTTTCTTATAATAAATAAATAAAATTATTAGTCTTAATATTTTAATCATCACCTACTTAAACTTGGGTTTGGCATGATACCAAACCCAAGAAGCTTAGGTCTGATATTGTTTCTATATCTAAAACTTTTGAATTTGACATAATTATCAAACTTAGAATGCTCAAAATATTTTCTATATTTTTATATTATAAAAAAATTGATATTAACCGACCGTAAAATACTGGCCAATATACTAGTTAGATGACAAAAGATGTTTTCTAATTATTTTATATTATGCACCAATGACGATAAATTTGTTTCCTAGACCATTTTAAAAGCACATCTCCTCCATTTTAAATAAAGCCCTCACTTACTAAGAACCCGTTTGGTAACGTGGCAGCGTCCACGTTTCCAGCGTTTCGTTGCATCAACCTGTTTGGTTCAACTGCAACCACCGTTTTATAACTCCATGGGGCCCACATAAATTAAGTTTCAAACGCAGGGTAAACAAAAGCATGTGAGGGCTGCTTTTTACCGTTGCTGCTGTTCAGAAAACACAGCAAACTTTAACAAAAAATTAATTTCACACCAAAAAATTAATTTCACCCTATCTGCCCTCAACTACACACCATCGTCTCCCCTCTTCTGCAATATTCGTCCCTGAGCTCCCGATCCACAGCTACCCTCTTCTCAAAAAATTAGTTCTCCTCGCCACAAAACACACCCACACACTCGTTCTCAAGACAAAAGGTAAAAGAGAGACAGAGAGATAAGGAGAGAGTTGGGCTTCTTCCTCATCATCTCTCTTGGCTGCGAGGGAGAGAGATAGTTTACTGCTGTTGTAAACAAGGTTAGACATCACTTAATCCTGCTTTCAGTTGATTGATTGTGATGCGTCGTCCATTCTCTAACAAAGACACGAATTGGTTGTTAGCCGACTGTAAATCAAGCCCATCTGCCACCGATCTGCTGTCATGAGGAACTCATCTCGCGTTTGAAGAAGACATGCACTGACCCAGGTAATTTTATTCCCACTTGACCTAAAAAAATTTTTAGATCATTTTGTATCATCTTAAACTAACTGTTTTCCCTAACAAAAATTATCTCTTCCTGTGACTTTTATTTGCAGAACCAACGAGATCATCGAAATATTATCTTCCTGGAAAGCTGAAGCAAAAGCATCTTACGAAGCTCATTCTCGGTTGCACACGAAATTACCAGGTTAGTTGCTCTGTATCGGTTCAACAATTATTGTATCTGTCTCATTGGAAATTTTGCATGTGATTGTGGTTCTGCGTTGTGTTAAAATTTGACATGTGAATATTTGCTTACACTTTTATGCATACATAGGCACAAATACATTTGATATCTTGTTGGTTTTGATGTGGGTTTTTTTTTAAATGGAGCTACCCGGTCATTATCTTCATTGTCTCTGCTAAAATTCAATTTTAATCTCTTCTGTCATGCATTACTGTATTTTTCTCCAGGTTTTTGTTTGTTTTTTCAAATTACTTGTGTTTACGAAATGTGTCATGTTTCTAAACTAATATATATTGTCAAAATTAACATAAGGATCTATTTTTTATTAACAAAAAAATTGTTTTAGGTACTCAAATTAAAAAAATAAATTCATGGATTAAGTTTAGTTTGGCTCAAATTCAGTATATATATATATATTTTTTTTTAATTTAGCCAACTTACTATTTTAGATTCCATTATTGAGGAGTTATAGTCTCTTTTGCTGTAGTTTTAGACTAAAAACCGAGTTGACTATTTATTGAATCTCTTATCACTATTTTTTTGTTTTCTTGTCACCAAACACAATTGAGATACAGTCTTATCTGTTGTTAGTTAGATTTCCTTCCGAATTGAATTTGTTTTGAAGCTGAAATTCAATTCTATTTTTGATGCAACCAAGTGCTCTTACTGGCAGTTGCAGTCCCTGAGTGCCTGCCTCAATGCTTTGCTTCTATGGATCATACGCATAGATTTCAAGTATTATCTTGTGTGTTCTCTGCAATTAGCATTACTAGAATGATTATTTGTGTTCAACATAGTTTTCACTGGGCATGACCTAAAAAGTGTGTAGATTATGATATCTTATTGTAAAGCACAACTAGTTCAATTATACTTCCTCTGCATCCAGCATTAAGAATTTGGAGGTATGCTTTATGGTTACAATTCATTTGCACTATCTCCACAAATACATTAATTTCATGAGTTTGAGTGTTTTTTATTATTATTATTAATATGTCAAGTACATGTAGAATTTAGAAGTAATCATCTTCAACTTTGATACAATTATTGTAGTTCTGTACTGAATAATGCTCTTACTATCAAGTCATAATCCAAAATACAATAGGAAGGAAAGTTTTGGTTTATTGCTCCACAGAAACCTGTCTCTTTTGCTTGTCCCTTCTACTTTTGGTCTCTTTAAGTCATAGCTACTTACGATTTATTTTTATCCTCAATTTTAAAGGAAATACCTTTTTTTATTAGAGGAATTTACACTTTGTATTGATGGTGTCTGAACTGGTGGTGAAAAACAGTTTAATTTGTTAGTAAAAGAGGCTGCAACTTTCAGGATGAAGGCAACCCTGTTTTTGTTCCCATTTCTTTTAGTTTAATCAAAATGATCTATTTTCTTTTTATAGCTCATGCATATCATACGAGCTGTGGTAATTTTGTCATTAACATTTTATTTAGATTTCATACATGAGTCTCATGTCCAAAATCTGTCATTTTGGATGACAAGGTTTGACATAATTAGGGATGTAGGGATCAATTGTAGACTCACTTCACCCTCTTATATGTACACAAATTAGGAAAAAACGAGAACATGGACGATTCTCAATCACAAGATAAGGCTTGTTGGACTAGAGAGATGTTGCATGCTTTTTGTGACATATGTATTAAAGCAATTGAGCAAGGTATGCGACCCAACACCCATTTCGACAAAGCTGGGTGGAAGTTTGTTATGAATAGCTTTAAGGATCAAACTGGCCATGCATTAACGAAAGCACAATTAAAGAATAAATGGGACGGAATTAAAAAAGATTGGAGAATATGGAAAAGGTTGATTTCCGAAACAGGAGTAGGATGGAGTGCTGAACTTGGAACAATTACAGCTCCTGATGAATGGTGGAAAGCTAAAAACCAGGTCTGTTTTTTTCTGTATTTTTACAGCTGTTCTTTACTGTTTGGTTGCATGCTTTCACATAATTTTTTATGCATTTTTTCATTCATTGTCCCGTGTTGTAGGAGATACGCGAGGCAAGAAAGTTTAGGCATGCTGGGATCGATCCAGCTTTGTGTTGTAAATATGATATCATGTTTACAAACACTGTTGCAACCGGTCAGTATGCTTGGGCTCCATCGCAGGGTCTGAATTCTGATGAAGATGGTGGCGGTCAAATGCACACTAACGCAATGAATGATGACCCTCATCTTCATGAAGGTAGTGGAGATTCTGAGAAGGGTAGTCTTCCCAATTTCGTTGCCGATGTGGAGAATATGGTGGCTGGTGTGACTTTTGCCAATAGCACAAGCAATCCCACCGGTAGTAGTGGGAAAAGAAAAGGTGTGCAACAAAGTTCTACACAAAATGAGAAAAAAAAAAAAAAAGGAGTGCCGGAAGGGGATCGCAATTATTTACTCGATTAGATAAGTTAGTGGATAGTGTTTCTACCAAGAGTGAATGCACGTCAAGTGTTTTGGATAAAAAAGGTTGTAGCATAGAAGAGATGATGAAGGAGTTTCACTCCATTGAGGAAGTGGTGTTCGGTAGTGAGTTGTATTGTTTTGCAACTGAGTTTTTTATGGTTAGAAGTAGGAGGGAAATGTGGGCAACAATTGGTGATATGGACCGAAAATTTCAGTGGCTGAAATTAATGTTCGATCGAAGGGAAAACTACCGACCTTCAAGTAAGTTTACATTTCATACATGGAAAACTTACATTAATATGTGTTATTGTGTGTTGTATGTTGCAGCAATGAAATTCTGTTTTGTGTCAAAAAAAATTCAATGTTTATGTGTTTTTTCGCAGGTTAAAGTGCAGCTCAAATTTGAGGTTCATGAGGTGTTGCTACGGCTGTAGAATTGGAAAATGGGTTATGCAAACGGTTCTGCCTTTGCTGTTTTTCCCAGGTTTCGTAACTTGTAACGTATCATATGTTGAACACTTTTTATGTATTTGTAGTTGTCGGCTGTTTGTTATGTTTGAGAAATTGTTAACAGCTATTGTTGTTCCTTTTAGAAGCTGTTATTGTAGGTTTAATAGTCTACTTTCAATGCTGGATAAATCTGTTTTCAGTTGGCTTTTTTCAGCCTTGAATTTTATATTATAACGTAATGGATTGCATTGTGTTTTATGTGTTGAATGGCTGCTGATTGGTTGAATGTATGTTGAGTTGAAAGGCAGCTGAATGGTTGCACTATAGTTCCTTGCATGACTGTTTGAAAGTTGGTTGAATGGGAGTTAGTACCTTTGAATGGTTGGGGATGGTAAAAATGTTTGTTGCTAGGTTTGGCAGCAGTAAATATATGTTGGTGTGTGTGTTTCTATTTAAGATGCATTAGAATTCCTTTGCATTTTCATTGGCTGGACACAAAATTTGCAAGCATTCCAACGTGTATTGAGGGCTATTTCAGGAGGTTTTGTTGCTGTTTTTACACTGCAACGTGAAGTGCATTGACTTTAGAAGGTTGGTTGTTAATTTTATGGATGCTTTTTAGTTAATAATGCTTTATATTTATGTTTTGTTAGCAGAATGTTGGTGTAAACAATTGTATGGCTGCTGCTCTTGCAATTAAACAAGTGTATTTATGGTTTTTTTTCAACTGACAGCAGCCCCTTCTCTTTATGGCTGTTGTTATTGTCAATTAAATAAGTGCATTTATGGTTTTTGAGCTTGCTTGTGCATGTACTTGAGAAAAGCCTTAAGTTTTTTTTCATGCATGTGCATGTTAATGTGCAGTTCAAGTGGTAAAAAGTGCTTTGATATTAAGGGTTGAGTCATTGAGAGTAGGTAGTTCTGAAGCCTCTTTGGAAAGATTATACACATGCGTAATGTGCTCTTGTCTGCTAGTGCATTTCCCTACTGTTTTTGGGTCTTTTTATACTGCACAATCGGCAACATTTTTTTCACATAACAAGCTTATCTAATTTCTGGCCAAGTCATGGATAATTAAGTTGTAATATGAAAATGGAAAATATATTGCATTAACATAAAGAGAAAAGTCATAGCTTATAAGAAAAGTAGCTGAAGACTCTTCTTATATATAAGTAATGTTTTAATCTCAACTCTTATAAGAAAGTTTTTCCACCAAAAAGTCACAATAAATCTATTGTTTTTTCCTTAAACTAATTGACATTTCATATAATAAGTCTTAGGTTTTATAAATATCCTTGTTTGAACTTTGAAAGGGAAAGTCATAGCTTGATGATAAAACTAGATGGAGTAATGTATGTTTTGAAAGGGAAAGTCTAGGAAACTAAAAATTGTTTTCTACGTTTTACACCTTGCTACCAATTCGAGATTGCATGGCATTTCAAATCAGAACCAAGTTCTCTAAATGCATACTACTCTAAAAGAACACCGTGATAGGATACAAGGGATATGAATATAGGCCCTATATAGTGCACGTCTTAATTATATAAAAAGGGATTCTAATGTTTTTGCATCAACTGTTCTGAAAAGTTAGCTAATTTCTGCTATCAATTGAAAAGATATTCTATATTCTTCATATATTAATTGAAAAAATTTGATATTACCCTGGCGGTGATAATCGTGTACATTACAATTATTGTTGTGTTAAAAAATAGTGGATGTGTTACGTATACGTTAAAGATGCTCGATCTGTACCGCTTGATCGAACATAGATGTTTTATGTTAAGACTGTCATGAACGACAAAAAAATTCAAAATAATTTAGTCAATGAACATTTATTTTGTATCGGTACGATGCAGGTTAAAAATTGATTAAAATTTTTTTTTGTAGATATGGATGCGAACTGGTTTAATGCGCTGTTTGATGAACATTATGAAAATGTTATGAATAATGTTGGTCGGCATGTGTCCGATGGGTTTGCTGGTACAAGTTCTGTAAGTGGATTTGGAGGAAGTTTCAGTGATGGTTATGGAAACTACAATAGTGAGGTTCAGGATGACGACATAAATCAACAGGATGACGATGACAATGGAGAATTATTTTGGCGTAGAGAGTGTGATCGCAAAAAATTAGTAATCTGCACTGCAGGAGCAATGGCTTTATATCACGAAACGTATATTTATAAAGAGCCATGTATGAATTCATATAACACTGGCATGCGATGGTTGATGGAAATTCTAAATGGTCATTGGATACGTTGTGTGAACATGTTTCGGATGGATTCTGACACATTAAAAAGTTTGGCTTTGGAGTTGGAAACGATGTATGGGTTGAAACCGTCTAGACGGATGAGTGTTATTGAGAAATTAGGCATGTTTGTCTACACTTTAGCTCTAGGAGCGTCGAATAGGGAAGTGCAGGAGCGTTTTCAGCATTCAGGTGAAACTGTTTCAAGAAATTTCAATGCGGTGCTTCGTTCTGTGTGCTTGCTTGCAACGCATATAATAAGACCAGTCGATCCAGAATTCACAACAACTCCATTGGAAATGGCAATGAATCCGAGATACATGCCCTATTTCAAGGTAAGCAATATTGTGTACAAGTAGTTGAATATTTCAAAAGCTTATAATCAAATATTTACGTGCAATTAAATTGATTCGGCAATACACTTTATGTTTTTGTAGAATTGCATTGGAGCGATTGATGGAACACATGTACGTGCATGTGTTTCACAAGAAAATCAAATACCATTCATTGGTAGAAAAGGTATACCGACGCAAAATGTAATGGCAGCATGTAGCTTTGACATGCAATTTACATTTGTTTGGGCTGGGTGGGAAGGTAGTGCTCATGATACAAGAATATTTTATGAGGCGATTGGAAATACAAACATACAATTTCCGAGGCCACCAGAAGGTAGATTTTCTTTAAAAAAAATATGTTTGTTCTGCTGTTCTAATTTTTTTTTTTATGAAGTTTTTTTGTAAGTGGGAAAAAAATTCTGACATCTATGCAGGGAAGTATTATCTTGTTGATTCGGGATATCCGAATGAGTACGGTTACTTGGGTCCATATAGAGGGGAAAGATATCATCTTCCAGAATTTCGTCGACGAGGACAACCCCGAAGTCGAGAGGAACTATTTAACCGAGTCCATTCATCATTACGATGTGTGATCGAACGTACATTTGAAGTTTGGAAGAAAAGATGGCGAATCTTGCAAACCATGCCTGAGTTTCCTTACGAATCACAGGTTAAAATTGTTGTCGCATCAATGGCGCTGCACAACTATATTCGACGGAAGTCGAGCCAAGATGTTGCATTCAACAACTTTGATAACCACCCTGATTTCGTTCCTCAAGATATTTTTCCCGATGTCGTTCCACAATCACAAACGAGTTCACACCAGAGGGCGTCGGGTATGGATGATATTCGTGATGGCATTGCAAATTGTTTGATGGGGCAATAATATGTAATTGTAATAACAAATCAAACTTTGATTATTTAGCCGGTATTTATATGCAAACAATATTTTATTTCCTCTTAACAAAAAAACTTATTTTATTTATGTTCTTTTTAGTCATTTTAGTTCCAAAAGCAACCGCAACCACAATTTAACCAAACATCTTTTTAACCACAATAAAGTCAAACCACAACTTTAACCAAACACTCAAATTATATACACAAACCACAGAAAAAGCACTTTTTTCAAAAATCACTTTTTTCCAACCGCAACCACAACAATTCCAGCAAAAACAAACACTCTCTAAATATGTAGTTTTAAACAATTTTCTTCTTCTCTTTTTCATTTTGTAATTTTTTTTATTTTCTACAAAATAATAATGTCACTCAAAATTTTGTGACGTAAGAAATGGAAAAAAAAAAGTTAAATTGCAATCCAACCTAAATTTTGAGGATTGGGTATGATTTTTTCTTTGTAACACCCTTTGTTAAGATTTTTGGCAAAATAGTATAGGTGAAAAAATGTTTCAGGTAAATAGCATAATTATTAAAAACACAATGATCATTAATCACGTTTTTAAATTAAAAGTGCAATTAGTATTCATGTCTTTAAATAAAACACCTAAATTTCAATAGTTTTTTTTATATTCAAACCTCCAATTAACTCTCATTAGAAACCGAAACTATCCTAATCCAAAATTTACCTCAAATTAACTATAAACCAAACCCTAATGTCAAATTAACTCTAAACTAAATCCTAAAAACTATCCTAGCCCCAAATTAATTGAAAGTTATTTATATTTATCTTTTTGCTCAAAACTATTTTATTTTTAAAATATTTTTTATCCTATGTTATTTTTGATAAAATATTTTTAAACAGTGTCGAAGTAAGAAGAAAAAAAAGGGAGGATTTAACGAAATTCGGCGAGAAAGCCGGGAGTTGCATGATACTGGACAAAGAGTAACTTTTTTGCATTAAATGCATGAATTTGGATTCTCTTTCCTTCAATGGTTTCCCATTGAAATGTTTGCACCCATTATATGTTTCAAAGAAGAAAAAGTAAAATTTATGACATCAAAGGATTCGAAATAACACCCACACAAACAAGCAAGGCAAAATAAAGTTTTTCTTTTTTAAAAAAAATTATCATATTAAATTAAAAAAAAATTGACAAATTGAATATAAATTTAAAAAGGTTTGGTGAAACAATATAGTTTGACCATGTCGTATTTAAAAATTGTATCTTTTACTAAATATCATTAATTATAAGCGCGACAACCATTGTCATGCTTCAAAATAGAAACATTTAGTAAATGTTAAACTTCATTTTTTTATATTAATCGATCGATCGTTTCACATAATATCATAATTTTATAAAGTTTTTCTTTTTAAATATATTTTATGAGTCAAGATAGACATTTTTTATCTACCTTGTTAACTTAAAAATAGACTTTAATAAAAATTCAAAAAGTTATTGTTTATATAATAGCAAGTGATTTTAAGTAATTAGGTATGGGTATGTCATAATTAAATAAAAATTTGTTTTTAAAAAATTACATTTATGATGCAATAATTATATTTTTATAAACTAGTGGGATAATTCTACAAGTTAAGTGTACGTACCACTTTATTCTCTCTCTCTCTCTCTCTGTACAAGACTACAGGCTACAGCTGCATTTTGTGCACCCTTTTCTTATATTACAAAGTTGTTCAAGAGATGTTTTGTCCTTGGCATGTGTGCCCTTGTCTTTTTTTTCATTTGTTTCTCCTAATGACGTGAACCTTTTTTCTGGGCTGCCCAGCTTTTTATACCGCTTGCATGTTTTGTCACTCTGAAACGTTTAATTCGATCTCATTGTTTGTGTGCAGTTTTTTCTCTTTCCTTTTCTTCTTTTTTGTCCCGGGATTATGCTTGCTTAAAGAAATTTGAAAAAAAAAAATGGTTCCTTGCCTAATTCCCTTCTTTCTTGACCACGTACACCTACTTAATAATGATAATTTAGAGTTTGTTTGGTATTGTGTTTTTGGTTATTTTTTAAATTATTTTTTATATTAAAATAATATATTTTTTATTTTTAAAATTTATTTTCATATAGGTAAATTAAAATGATATGAAAACACATAAATATTTAATTTAAATTAAAAAAAAATCAACATCTTTTCAAACGTTTCTAAACAAAAAATAAATAAAATAAACTTTTGTCTTTTCTTATTTATTCAATAGTACTTTTTGGTAACTACTTAATGGCTATCTTGTTTTAAACGAAAAGGACAAATTTTCGTTAAAGAAAAAACAACAAGGACGATAGAAGGAATCCTAATTCCTAAACCCTTTATATTTATTTTTTGTTTTAATGAAAAAATATGTATTGCAAAAGAGTTAATGATTTAAATTTTTTGAAAAAATATATATTTTATTAGATGAATTTTTTTTATGAATGCATTTTTTATACAAAAAATATATCATTTTTATTCTAAGCATATTTTCTGAATAAAAGATTAAAGGCCACTAAAATAAATAATTATAAAAATCTCAATTATTTAAATTAAAAAGAGAAAAAATGTATCTTTTTATTCAAAACTTATTTTCCTCATTCATTCATTTCTTATTTCTTTCAATAAAAAATATTTTTTTATCACAATAGTTGCTTTTTAAATAAAAACTTGTCATGATGAGAAAAGTTAAGTTTAATAAAAAAAAAAATCATGACTTAATATTGTGATGTGGTAAAAAAATAAAAAAAAAAATTAGTCTAAAATAATCATGTTAAAAATTTATAATAAAATATTTTTTATTTCTAATTAATGTTCATGAGATTTGTTTTTCATAAATTTTGCATATTGGGTTTGTATATAGTAATTCACAAAGCAATTATTAACACTATTATAATATAATCGTATTTGAAAACCATGGAAAAATTGGATTATATGTTATTTTAATTTTTTATTTATAGTGAATTTGACTCACAATTAAAAAAAAAAATGAAAGGAAATATAAAAAGAGATCAAGTGTAATTAGGCCTAGGAATATTGGGTTGCATGTATGGCTAAAAAAGAGAGTCAGGCCTCCTCGTCTAAAATGTCTTGCTCTTGCTTCTAACCCTTTTCTTTTTTAAATAAATTTGTAATTGATACAGCTGAGTTGTATCAAGATTATAGCGTGGATCTTGCTTGTTTGAGTTTATGTAGGAAATAGACGGTTGACGTGTCATTCGCCTAGTTTTTTAAAAATAAAAAATTTAAATGGACAATGTTTTTGTTTGTCTAGAATTTGAGTTCTTAGATTTAAAAAATAATATTTTAATTTATTTTTATCTTAAAATATCTAAGAAAAGATTTTAGACACCTAATTAAACTTATTTATAACCCCAAAACACTATAAGATCGGTCCAAAAAAATAGATCAATTAAGAAAAAAGATCAATTTGTTATTAACTCAATAAAAAAAAAAGTGTCTAATATCCGTAAATATATCAGTCAACACATACCATGGCTACTTAATCATTTAAGTTTCCAGTAATTAGGTACTCTAAGTGTCTATGAAACAAGAAATACTAAAAGCTATAGTTAATATATAAACTTAATTACGTGATCTGATCCAAATTGTTATCTACTCTCATCATCCTAATAATATACAATTCGAAATTTATCACCATATGTAGGGTAGTATAATATTATTAAGTTAAAATTCCGATAATCAGATGATATACAATTGATTTTGTTAAATATGGATCACAAGAGGATTTGGGTTCTCTCAAAATCATATAAGAAGGGATAAATTGGGCAATTAACACCTTAAAATATAATTAAATGTTGAAATAGCACAAGATGAAATTTTTTTGGTGAAATAACATAGTTGAAGATATCCCGGTTCAGAAAACAAAACATTTGACAACTAATATCGCGGTTCATAATCGCAATATTTAATAAAATATCGTATTTCTAAACTGCGATATTATTTGAAATGTCGTGGTTCACAACCATTTTGTAAATGGTTTGAACATTTGATAAAATAGTTGAATTATAGCCAAAATAGTTTTACTTTTTGGTTACAGTAAGGTTTGGATCATTTGTGTTTTAAGCCTGAAAGCATATATTAAAATCATAGTTTTTGTTAATCTAAAATTTTATTTACTTTATGATTTTAGAGAGTTAAGAGATTTACAATTTTTATTAAAAATTGGATATAGTTTTCTCTATATAGGAACTATACCTAAAATTTTATCCCACTTAAAAAAAACTACAAAAAAACCATAATAACCACAATCAACAAATTCCATCTAAACTCAACATATTCTCATATTTCATAAATCAACAATATACATGAAAAAAATATAAAATAAATTCAACAATACAATATTTAAGTAATCCCAGAATACATAAACATAACTCATGTATTTATTTATGTCTACGTCATCTACTGGATAATCCAGGCTTATCAGTAGCACGACCGGGATCTAGCTCTCACTCTTACCTAAAATGGCATCGACCTCTGCCATTGGTATCATCAAGATTTAGCCTCTCTCTAAAGGTTTCAAGTCTAGTGTAGCAAACATTTAACCACCTGGACGTTATGGTGTGAACTTCATTTTCTTTGCCAATACTATGAAGATAAGATGTGGCCTCTCGACCATCCTGTAGCAAGAAGCCAATCTAATATTAATAAAAACATTAATGTTAAAGTAAAAGATAAATACATAAAACTCAGTAGTTAACATATATTAATCATAAAAAGACTTTATTACTTACATGATGTTGAATCTGCTAGGCATGTTGCTTGTACTGCATATATCTAGTGGAGAAACCTACTCGGGATCTAGAGTAATGATATGTTGTGTTATAGTCATATACCAAATCACATGATACATGTTTGTAAAAAAAAATCCATTCTAGTCAATTTAACATAATTATAACTAAATTGCATTACCTTAACCTTAATTGAAAAAATTTATAGCAAATTCAATTAAACTTCCAAAATTTAATGTTAAATCAAACTTAACAAAATATGAACATAATCAATGATACATTATCAATTTATATTTTTTCATGTTCAATTGCATTAATTCAAATACAAATTCATAGAAAATTAATTTAATTCCAAGAAAATATTAAATTCATCAACTTATCAACAATTCAATGAAGAGTATAATTCGTCATAATTCAACCATATTTATGCTCTATTGCAAAAGCATGTGTGCATATTTAAATACATTATTAGTTAATTCCAACCAATATACACAAAATCTCTAATTTGACAACTTAACCTAAATTAAAACACACACATGATTAATTGAAATAATTAATTCAACTTATTTTCATGCTCAACTATATCAAATAAACTCTAATTGAATGTATTTTTAATTAATTTATCATTGATTCAACAAACTCTAAATTCAGCCTAAATAATTATTTGATATATAGCAAGTCAAATACAAATTAATAGCAATGTCGTATGTCTAACTTGCTTATAGGACTATAAGAATGGTTAGGGCAGCGGTAGCAACGATTGTTGCAACATAGGGAATGGTGGATTTTCAACATAAAAAATTCAACGGATGCGTAGAGACTAGGATGAGTTCGATTTTTTATTAATTTAAAGGCAAAATCTAAGTGTTTAGCGGGTTTTTTAAGAGAGAAGTGGGGGTGAGGTGGTTTTTTCCGTGAGAAAGAGAGACAATGTTGTGTGCTCGATCTGTTTAGATTTTAATTAATGTTGTGCTTGTGAAGCATG
Source organism: Populus alba (assembly GCF_005239225.2). Lineage (NCBI taxonomy): Eukaryota > Viridiplantae > Streptophyta > Magnoliopsida > Malpighiales > Salicaceae > Populus > Populus alba. The sequence goes on along the minus strand of NC_133289.1, from coordinate 15,926,348 downwards.
ACATCTTAAATTGTCGTGTTTTTAAAGTGTGATATTTAATAAATATTGTGTTTTAAAAGCATGAGAAGATCAAACTATATCAATTTGGTAAATGTTTTTCCAAGGATGTCATTCCCTTGCATTTTAAAGTTTTCTGTGCTGCTAATTTTTTATTTTTTTAAAAAAAAAAACCCAATAAGAAAAGGACAGTCCAACCAAGAGCAGATCTCTCAACATTAATTATTCTCTTTGACAAAAACCAATGCAAGCAAATTACTTTGAACATTGAAAAGTAGAAAATCCTTCAAAACAAAGGCAGCGTCTGTTCTCGCACCCATATCTTCTCAAAGATACTTACATGTTAACTTTCCTTACTCACTCTCAGTGTTTTGGCAAATTCCTGCTAAAAGTCTCACGTTTTTTAGGTACAAGTTGCAGTCAACCATCTTTTGTATGAATTAAGTCTACAAAACAATGCAAGAATTCTTAAAATATGCTAGTTTGATATAGAATTCTAGATAGCAACTTTGGCCCCCGGCTTGAGCACTCCTCCTAAAAGTGCTTTCTTTGTTTTTTTCTCTGAGCCCTGGCAGGCACTTTCTTATTGAACCTTGATGAGGATGGGTGATGATGATACAATGCGCGTACAGAGGCATTTATGGTTGTAGTTGAAAGTGGGCTGTGCTTTGTATTGAGATTTAAGGCAAATATATATATATATATATATATATATATATATATATATATATATATATATAATATTTTTCGCGACTAGGGCCTCACACAGACATTTGGTGGACAGCAATGATTCTTCGGTATCACTCATTTGGCTGAAAAGATACAAGATAAGCATGCTTGTATTTCACTTGTGTGTCCACCCAACTGGGAGAAAAAAATGTGATTTTTCACTGTGACAAATCCTCAAGTAATAATATAATTAGTGAGATCGAAGAGCCTGCAGCTAGTGCTGCTTATATATATATATATATGATGGACTTTGTTGTTTCGTTTTTAAAAACCTTTTATCCAATGATTTAAGGTCATAACGTGCATGCTCAGACCAAGGTTTTATGATCGTTTGTTTAATTACTAGAGTGATTACTTAAGCTTTTGCCATCCACTAATTGCGACAAGATTAATTAAACTAATCTGGTAGGTCCCTTCGAAAGCTGGGATGTCTTAACTTTTAAAAACAAGTTTTGAAATCTAACTTTATGGTTTAATTGAGACCCAATTAGACACTCAAAGTGCTGCTTCTGTTGATGAAAGTTCTGTCTTACGTAGGCATGGGTTTCTTTCACATGTGTATCCAAAAGGTTCAGTCGTCTGGTTTTTTATCTTCTTCTTCTTCTTCTTCTTCTTCTCTCCTCATCCTTGTCCTCTTAATAAAAAGTTAATAATTGCTTGTGTGTAAAGATTGGTGCTTAGAAAAAGCCAAATTTCCAACCACTAGTGGGGCAAAAGACACCACCTCTTCTCCCTGCCGGCGTTTTCAATTGTTAGTAATTCTCAAGGATTTCCCAAAACTCCCTAAAGTTGAAGGAAGAAGACGCAATGTTATTTCGAATGAAGTTTTTTTAGGTGGGAATTTAGCAGCTTCCCATTTTTATATTAGTCTTACAAAATTACATAAGAAATTAGATTTTTTTTTTATTTAATTTCTCCTGTGAGTATGTCGCCTTTAATATATATTTCTCCTTTTTGGGTGGACAATTTAATATCACCCTCAAACTTTTCCTAGAATCTTTTTTCTAAGCAATGGTACAAATTTTCTACTTGCAAAAAGGGAAAACGATGGTAACCTTTTGCTTTATTGATGCATGCTTTATCTTACCCAATTCATCTCATATAAAAGTAAGACCGATTTCCTTTATTCTCAATTAAAAGGGGAGAGTAGAAAAGGAAATGCTAGAGGTAGGGAGGAGGGAGGGAGGGAGTGGTGCTTGAAAGTCTAATTGCTTTGAGTACAAGAAGCTACCAAAATCCTTTTTAGGCTCTCAATTCTCCCCAGCTGTGAGTGACTTGTTGTAAAATGTGTTTGCTTAAAGTTTGACCTTTCATGACATGATTATCACCGATTTTTATTATATATATACTTGCAAAAGCAATGTGGGGTTTGGCTTGCATTAGTGAAAAGAGCTATGGGCCCTTCTGTCTCGTGATATTCCATCAATTAGCCTTTGTGACGAACACTTTAACCCATTTCGTGATATATGGATTGATCGGCTGAGATTCGAGCTAGATGGGGAAGGAGGAGAGGGCCTTTTTTGTGTTGTAAGATCTAAGTCAAATAAAATGCAACTTTAGCAATCACATAGCTTGAAGAAAAATTAATATAGCGATATCCTTACAAGGGGGATCATTCGTCGATCATAGCAATCCTTACTTGGACGAAAATTTATGTTTTTTTCAAAGTCTTTTATTGAATTATGGCTCCTCTATTATTGGTGGGGTTGGGAAGGGATAATGGTATATAGCGAGGGGGGACTTTTTCCTGATTTAGGAACCAATTACAAAGCAACACCACCTTTTGATAATGATACTAAAGGCAAAATTAAATAATCTTGAGAATGGTTTTCAATTCATATCGGTGAAGATGTAGAAATGATGAGTAGAGATCTTAGAAGAAGTTTGTAAAAGTGGGAGAAAAGGAACATGAGGTCACATGAGAAGTCTTTCGAAAGTGGAGGTGTATTGTTATGGTACCATGCATGCTGAAGATGTGGGC